>NC_135862.1:18074580-18374580 GCF_031162955.1 Sander vitreus | reverse complement strand
AATATGAACAGCAGTCTTCATACAGCAATATAACAGTAACAATGACTGTCACATGAATAATTATTAAATAAAAGAATGGTCACAACTTTAAATAATAACAGTACTTAAATGAACAGCAATATGCATCTGTTGTATTTTAATCCAGGCTGATAACAATAGGGTAAAACCACTGCTGGGTGATCAGAAAAGGCTCCAGGATTAAATAAATCCTGGCTGTTAGCCTGGTCGGGAGCAGGCTAGCTTCACAGAATAAATCTCCATGGTGATTTATGTGCCTCCACTTTCGTGAAACCGAGTCAAGGCTAAATTCATCCAGGATAACGGGGAAATCCCGGCTTAATCCCTTATCTTGGTTTTGTGAAACAGGGCCCAGGTTGAGCATGAGTAAACATTTATACAAGCAAACATTTGTAAAGAAATTCTGACCTCAGGTGTCCAAACCACAGTATTGCATCCATTTTCCAGCATTCTCTTTTTGTTATCAACACACATTTGCTTATTTATCATGTCACATTGCTTTGTTGATATTCAGGAACTCGCCTGCGCTTCCATCGAGGTCCTAATGTGGAGTGGCAGGAAGCTGATGAACTCAGGGATTCTGATGATGACTCAGATGATGAAACCATGATGCCATCGTCCTCCTCTTTTAAGGTAGTGACTTTAGTATTTCTTAAAATTATTCATAAGAATCGGCTATACTTGGGAATACTTTACTGCTGTGTACACCTTATGTTTAGTATTACTGCATTAATGACTAGATTAATGCATGATGCAGTGTGATGTTAGTGGACATAATGGCTTGTAATGGCCACAAGGTGGCAGCCAAGTTAACAGTGGAGGTACAGAAAGTTAGTAACTAAGTGCATGAATAAAACAAAACATCCTTGATGATTTGCAATGGTGGCCTCTTAGTATCATAGAAACCAAGTGATCAGGCACCAAGTGTGTTTAAACACCAATTAACACAAATTAAATTTTGCTTCATTTACAGAGATATGGTTTAGAGGGGCTGAAGTTGGTGAGCCACGAAGAGACGTTATCTTTTGGCCAGGCAGTTCTTAAACTCACCTTTGACCCTGGTTCACCCGATGACGGCCTTTTAACAGCCGAATGCCGATTGGATCACCCATTTTTTGTCAAAAATAAAGGTAAAATAAGATCTTTTGAAAATAATTATTAGATTTCTGTTCAAAATCAGTACACCTTAACTGCAGGTAGTGTTCTCCAGCTTTGTTGGCAAAATGTCAAAAACATTTCTTTTTGTAATATGTGAAATTGGTCTTTGCCAACAGAAGCTTCCACTGACCAAATGTTTGCCAAATGCAAAATACTTCATCTTTTGCTTAAATAAACAGTTTTTTGATCAAAGTAATCTGTAATTTACCATCTGTGTTTTTCAGGGTGGTCTTCCTTTTATCCAAGCCTTACTGTGGTGCATCATGGGATACCTTGCTATGAGATGCAGTTGGGCAATGTGTGCCTGCCACCAAACCACCCAGAAGCCATTAACTGTGATGACTCTGTCGTCTTTGACACTTTCAGAAGGTACACTCCTATATTTAAACTTAAAGTGGCTGTAATTTATGTATTTATATAACAATGTATAAAATGACAATGTGACAGTTTGAAAGGGGTCGCTCGTAGCGATGAATATACATGTGCAGAGAATTGTCACCTGACTGCAGCTCCTCTCGGCTTCGAACCTGCAATACCTTTTATGGCCACTTGGGGATCACAACTTGAACACAATATTCCTGCTGTTTTTCACTGAAAACAGCTTAATTTATCGCCAACTATTTTGAAAATCAATTAATCGGTTTGAGTCAAAATTCTTTGATTCCACCTTCTTAAATGTAAATACTTTCTGGTTTCTTTACTCCTCTATGACAGTAAACTGAATATATTTGAGTTGTGGACAAAACAAGGCATTTGAGGACGTTTGAGGACGTCTAATCATCGTACAAGACGATGATTAGAAGTGCGAAGATATAGATGATTTCTATATCGCTTTAAATAAAATAAACAAATGAGTTAGAAATATGGTGTGTATTCTAAAAACAAAATAATTGGTTTATAAATATGTTACTGCAGTTATTCATTATATAGCAAATCTACAATTATTTACATATCCAGTATTTGTATATTTGAGACATTTTTTGACGAGTGACAAGGTGACATTTTGTAACAAACAGCACACATACACACTGGGGAAAAAAACAAATTGCAGATTAAAATGTGATAGATTAACAAAACACAATATTAATGTCTGCCTCTCTTTTCTCCTGCAGTTATGACTTCACCCCACTAGACTCCTCAGCAGTGTACGTTCTCAGCAGCATGGCTCGTCAGCGCAGGACCTCCCTGTCTAGTGGGGGTGCTGTCAGTCCAGACTGTGATAAACTTGAGCGCTCCAGCTCTCCACAATCCTCGACTGGCAAATCAAACAGGAGCCACACCTCAGGGACAGCCAGTGGTGCCACGCCTACAAAATGCAAGCGGCCAATGAATGCCTTCATGCTCTTCGCCAAGAAGTACAGAGTGGAATACACACAGATGTATCCTGGGAAGGACAACAGGTATGCAAAAGTCAATGAGATCCAGTGCAGTTATACATAGTGTTTTGTATCGCAGACTTATCTAATTTAGTCTAATGAATTTCTATATTACCATGTCACATTTTTAAATACGCTCACATTAGCCTTGTGTTCAATATAATTTCCTGAAAGAGGATGTGATGTCACAGGTCCAGGTGTGTGTAGTAAATAAATATTTAGCAGAGCGATCACGAACAGTAAACAGTCTATGAAAGTCTTTTGACAGTTGTAGTCTAATTGTGTAATGTACATAGCATGATGGCACACACTGCGTCAGTGTTTCTTTAGTGCCGCTTTGCCAGACCCTCCTTCAAAGCGCGCAAATGGCATTCGAGGATGGGAGGAAAACATGCTCTGGTTTATTGACATTTCTTTAAACCAATCAGAATCATCATGGGCGGCGCTAAACTCCGCGCAGAGCCCCTGCAAAATAGTCGTGCAAGAGAAAACTCAGATTGGACAGATGTGTCAATTTACCCTGCAGAGATCAGTCAATAATCCACCAAATTTAAACACAAAGTAAGCGGAAGGAAACGGACAATACATGCATCTGGCGGAATTTCCTGCTGCTCAGGAGCAATCCCAGAAGTTGAACATAAACTAGTGTTTCTAGGCGTTTTTTGTACATACCGCGGAATACATAATTAGGCACACTTTACGCTTCCCCTCCCATCTCTTTATGGGAAACTCAAACTTTCCCCTTGGCCCTCCCGTGAATGCATATGCATGACACGGAAAAGCACAATTTGCCATTTTCAGTTTCAGACAGGCAGTCAGCACTTTTACCTCAGTGTGGCCTGTTTGTACATACCTCGCCATGCTTTTACGCGCACGTTGCGAAACAAATACGCCTGAAGTGGGCGCAAAAGCGTGAGTACATCTGGCCCAGTGTGTATTGACTGTTTAAAAACAGAAACCCTCTTTGTGTTGATTGTTAATGAGTGAACCAGGCTAGAACTGTCAAGCCCAAAGCTACAGATTAAAAGTCCATGCCATTATATGTGAAGATGTGTAGTGTAACACAGAGCACAGACGTGCCCGGTGGAAAATAGGGATGAGACCCCAATGTTGGGGATAAAGTAACACAGCAATGGTCTTGGTTTGTTTGGTAGCAAAACTGAATGAGTAATGCTCTCTCCTTTAAGACCCACCATTAAAGAGCCCATGAGCAATGCATCTTTGGACCAATTTTTTAAGCCAATCATGTCTCAGCCAGTGTGGTTTCCACTGCATGTGAGATAGAAGATCTCTCTCGCTACAGCAAGACAATGTTATTTTTTTAGTGTTCGGTTTCTTTCAAAATCATTCTAGGGTAGAAGTATAATCAAGCTTTGCCTTCAATGTAATTATATTTTTTGGACCATTAAACATGTTTATAAGTCAGTTCTTCATTTAAAGCCACAGGTCCCTGTTTCAGCTCTTGAGGTTGGCAACCCTGCCTTAAACTAAAGGCCTAAATTGATCAAATTTGTTGTCATTTTTCAGGGTGTCTTCAGGGTCTTAAAAAGTATTAAAGGTTGATAAATCAATTTAGCGACAATTAAGGCCATATAAAATATTAAAAAAAAAAGTTTCATGAGTTTTTTTTTATGACATACTATACTGTGACCTTTTTGTAATGGCATAATTTACTGACTTTTTAAATGGCACTTTTTTATGGCATGCTTTTGTTATGACATACTATACTATGACTTTTTAAATCTTTTTTAATAACATTTGTATGGCATGAAAGTCCTTGATCTTCTGTCTTTCACCTTAAATTCCAGAGCCATTAGTGTCATCCTGGGTGACAAGTGGAAGAAGATGAAGAATGAGGAGAGGAGGATGTACACCATGGAGGCCAAGGCTCTGGCTGAGGAGCAGAAAAGACTCAATCCAGACTGCTGGAAACGTAAAAGAACCAACTCAGTAAGGAGAAAAGTCACTGTACTATAACATCTAGTAGCTTTTTTTCTTTTTCTTTTTTATAACATCCACATTGTATGCTGACATTGCATGTTAAATTATTTTTACTCATCATTTTATGTTGTCTTTCAACAGGGTTCCCAGCAGACCTAGATAATCCCCCAGAAACCCCAGCTGCTGGCGTTTTGACATGGAGAGGTGCTGGACAGAGTTTGATGGAGTGCTTGATGCCTCTTTGCTCTCCTGTATTCTTGAGACTCAACTGTGATGCTGAATTCACTTTCTTTTTGTAACCTTAAAACATTAGCGACAAACCAGAATTATGAACTATAAACAAAACATGTAATCTAGTCACTAACATATATTTTCTAATATCTTTAATTTCAAAGATGTCTTAATCCCCTTATATAAGAATGAACCTCCTCATTTATTCCAGGTTATTTCATATTCAAGGTTGGAAAATGAAAGCCTGTGGTGCTATGCTTCAGTGTAGAAGGGGCAGTAAACAACAAGTGTCTATTTATAATTGTAAAAGGGGGAATTTTAGCTACCTTTTTCACAACTGTTCAAATGGATTATATTTGTAAGATTCAATATATTGCACAGATTGGTAACCCTTTCATACAGTTTTTAATACAGTATATATTCTGCAGCTCGACTATTGCCAACAGTTTGAGATGCTGCCCTGCCAAGTTTTTAGATTTTTGCCCAACCACCCGGCCATATGATGAGAGGGCTTTCAGCATGTGGTGGTGGGTTCAGTCACAAAGCACTTCAGACCTTCGCTGGAAGTCTTTGTATCTTTTGCACTTTATATAAATATGTAATCTAAACCTATACAGCCATTGTATACCGGTGCAAACTATTTGTATAATACAGCTACTATCTTGACAGTTAGACGTTTGACACATTCATGGCCCACTAGCCGTGTTCTGCTTTCAGGTTGCTCTCGAATTTTAAGTGCTTTGTTCATAATGTACAGGTTTCACAGCCCCAACAACCTCTTGCACAAAATATCCTTGTATCATATTATAAATACTTTTTTAAACTCGCATCTTATCCAAGTGTTTCGTTATTTTTCATAAACTGTAATCAACCTGTCGGGATGCTTGGTTTTGTGAATATATGTTTTTGCCCATCTTTTGTTTTGAATTATTATTATTATTCCTCTCATGACAAGTGTGTTAAGTGACATGATGAACCAGGCAAATTGGATCTCAAGCTTTAAGAGCTCTTGAATGTCCGACCAGTAAAGTCTGACGTTTCCAGGTAACAACACAGTTAGAGTGTTTTATTCTTCTGTTTTTCTCTGCTACAACAAAACCAACATGCACATATGCTAACAAAGCCTTCCAAGGAGTTGTACTGAAGCAAGACTATTCACTCTTGGGCTGAAAGACACAGTGTTAAAGGTTTTCATTGAATCTTGTGCTCACTGGGACCCTGGCCTCTTCCCCTAGAGATGAAAAGAGATCTGAAAGGAACGGAAAATGAAAGAACACATTATCATAAGCTTTCAACTGGAGACAATGTTTTAAAGGAAGACTTGCATTTTCGCACAACATCCAGTATGATATACAATATTTGCTTAATTTACCTTGCGGCTTGATGATTGCACAGGCATAAAGAAATTATAAAAACAACTGGTAATGATATGCAATATTATTAACAATTTATTCAAGTCAATTCTGATTTGTATAGCCCAATATAATACATTTACCTCAGGGGGCTTTACAATCTGTACAGCATAAGACACCATCTTTCCTTTTCGACCCTCGCTTCAGATAAGGGAACACTCCCCAAACAAACCTCTTTAATGATGGAAAAATTGAATAATAACTCAAGAAGAGAAACTGAGGAAGGATTCCTCTTCCAGGATGGACAGATGTGCAATAGATGTTGTGAGAGCCAGAGGGTGCCGTAACTCCATTTTTGTTCAGTGGAAGACATGCCGCTTTCCCCCTATGATATAAACATCTCTCATCTCAATCCTCTCTTTGTAAAGGATAACATGATTATAAGGTCAACATACTGAATCTGTGGTTTAAGAAAATACCATGTTGCAGTTACTACCTTACCTTACTATATGTTTAATCCCTCAAATGATGTATGGACATTGGTTAGTTATTTTCATTGTCTGCAAGTAGAAATGGTTAGTCTGAAAGGATGAGTTTCACAGCCCTGTATGCTTCATGAAATAACAATGATCAACACCCTGCAAGCCTCTCATGCACTGGAATCTAATTATAGCATTTCCATAACAGGCCACCCCAAAATGATTAGAGTTGAATACTTTATGGAGTATTCAACTTTCTGCCTCACCACTATTGTAAGTTTAAATTGAGCACTAAAAGACTAGTAGTTATTGCTGCCAGAAATTAAAAGCATTTTTCAAATCTTGTCACAGTTTTGTAAATTAAAACTATGTGTCACTGTCATGATGCAGATTACACAATATAGAAGCAGAGTTTTCCATTTGAGAACTTTACTTCGCACACACAGTGAAGGAACACGGCATGCTGCTGTAAAAATACACACAGTTGGGTCTTCTAACCTTTGATTTCTAATGGCGGCTGTACTGAGGTTTAATTTAGGCTAAAAACAAATGTACATGCAATCAATCAAAGCTGTGGCAAGTTAGATTTCAAGTTATGTTTCTTGAAGAAGTTCAAAGTATATTTATTGTCTGTTACAGGGAAATTTGGATTCATACAAAACACACAAACACCAATGGACACAATAATAACAAAAAACAAGACATATTGTATTTAACAAAGTGGTTCAGTTGGAGGTTCTTCAACGTCTAGGTCAAAGTACAAATAAACAATTTAAGCTATCTGTGCAAATGTGCAATCTACAGACAACAGTTTAATACTATCTACTGTTTAACACGTGAATGACAGCAGGGACAAAGGAAACCTTATATCTGTTGGTCCTTGAAATCATATGTTGAAGACTTAAGTACAGCAAAAATAATGCATTCCTCTTATTAATGTAATGCCACTGGCAATATGCAGAGAAAGGTTTAGTTTTGCACAAATGGCTTTCATTTATGCACAAGGTCTTTTGACAGGAACAATTAAAAGGAAATGAATACTAAAATGAACTATTAGAATGGAGAGAAACAGGCATCATCAATGCTGGCTTCCTCTTAAATCAGAAGCTGCACCTTAATCAAGGCTTTCTAATTAGGGGCAATTAGCTTTAGTAATTTACTGAGCGATAGAATCTCTGCCTTTGTTAGAGAAACATGTTTGTGTGGCAGTGATCTCTAAATAGTATTTTGTTATGGATGCATGACATTGATTTTTGGATTTATTTTGTTACTAAAAATTGCTGTACTGTATGATCTGTTAGAAAAAAGGAGCTGTATTCATACAGGACATGTCTTAATTTTTTATATATTGGTACATCATCATTCACGAACAAATGTAGCATGAAATACTTTGGGATTCTCTTTGCATGTTCATGCTCACTTGTCACTCGTCTCAAATCAATGTACAATATACTGTGTCAATTTAGGAAAAAAGGAGCTGATTTTAAAGACATGACGTAGAGGCAAAGGAGTGTGCGACAAAAGTGTTATTTTTAGACATTTTTATGCCACATGTCCTGATAGCCTTTAACAGTCCACATAATCAACTTTCTTAAAACCTATTGAGATATATCCTTTTGTGTGTGCACAGTCAATCATTTTGTTAAGTTGGTTCAAAATGAAATGCTACAGTGATTATGGTGACAAGTCTGTGTTGGTGCTTTGTTGTTTTTAACTCCACCTACATTACATTTCATTTAGCTGGCGTTTTTATCCAAAGCAACATCCAAACATTGGCACACATTCACGGCGCAGCATCGGGAGCAATTCTGGGTTCAGTGTCTTGCCCATGGACACTTCAACATCGTAGAGCAGGGCCAGGGATCGAACCGCTGACCGGTCTACCAGCCCACCTAAAATACCATCATAATCCTGCTGCTGAACACTCAGAGTTTGGCTGGCTCTGCGACAAGTGTGATAGACAGCTCAACACTTGACCTAAAAAAACTGTCAATATTTCTCTTTTGTTCAGCCAATTAAGAGGCAGTGAATGTTATCTTGTCACTTTCACTCAGACACAGTCACAGAGTAATTTTAAACCCACTGCAGGAGCACAAGCTACAGTGGTTCTGCCCATAACAGCTGCAAGGGGGCAACACTGAGAAATAATCAGAAAACTGCGCTCACTTACGTAATTTAACCTTCATTCAGGAGTGGGCTGTTTATACAGAGTGCACTCCAAAGTGGCACGATGTTGGTGATAATCTGATGATGAAGTGCAGATCATACAGAAGAAGCTGAAGCCAATATTCTGATGCAGTGAGGAAAACACTTGAATCAGTGTTTTTACATGCTAAACCCTAATAAACACCTTACATTACCGCTGAACATTCTCCAACACATATGTATGTATTGATTGTTGCTGAATGTATGTTTTTCTCTTCCTTCCAAAAAAAACCTTTAAGTCATGTCAGAGATTTGAAAATTGAGTGTCTAGTGTATAGTATGTCATGAAAAGTCATAAAAAGTCATAGTATGTTATAAAAAGTCATACAAGTCATAGTATAGTATGTCATACAATTTAAAAAAGGCATGTTATAGTATGTCATAAAATGTATGTCATAAAATATAAAAAAGTCATAGTAGAGTATGTTATAAAAAGTAATAATAAAGTATTTAATAAAAAAGTAATAAAAAGTCACAATATAGTCATAAAATATTAAAAAAGGCATAGTATAGTATGCCATAAAATTAAAAAAGTCATAGTATAGTATGTCATAAAATAAAAAAAAAAGCATAGTATGTCATAAAAAGTCATAGTATAGTATGTCATAAACAGTCATAGTATAGTATGTCATAAAAAGTAATAAAAAGTCACAGTATAGTATGTCATAAAATATAAAAATGTCATGGTATAGTATGTTATAAAGTCATAGTATGGTATGCCATTGTATAGTATAAGTCAAAGTATAGTATGTCGTAAAATATAAAAAAGTAAATGTATAGTATGTCATAAAGTCATAAAATGTCATGTACAGTATGGCATAAAATAAAAAGTCATAGTATAGAATGTTATTAAATAAAAAAAAGGGCATAGTATAGTATGTCATAAAATGTATGTCATCATTTTTTTTAAGCATAGTATAGTATGTTATAAAAGTTATAAAAAGTCATAGTATAGTATGTCATAAAATTTTAAAAAGGCATGGTATAGTAAGTCATAAAATGTATGTCAATAAAATCTAAAAAAGTCATAGTATGGTATAGTATAGTATGCCATTAGATATAAGTAAAAGTATAGTATGTCATAAAATATAAGTCATAGTATAGTATATCATAAAAAGTCATAAAAGTCATAGTATAGTATGTCATAAAAGTCATAGTATAGTATGTCATAACATTTAAAAAAAAGGCATAATATAGTATGTCATAAAAAGTCCTAACAAGTTACAGTATAGTATGTTATAAAATATATAAAAGTCATAGTATAGTATGACATTACATATAAGAAAGTAATTGTATAGTATGTTATAAAAAAATTATAAAAAGTATTGTATACATAAAATTAAAAAAGTCATGGTATAGTATGTCATAAAATGTATGTCATAAAATATATAAAGTCATAGTATAGTATGTTATAAAATATATAAAAGTCATAGTATAGTTTATTATAAAAAGTCATAAAAAAGTCGCAATATAGTGTGTCATAAAATTTAAAAATAGTATGTCATAAAAAGTCATAGTATAGTATGTCATAAAAGTCATAAAAAGTGACAGTATAGTATGTTGTAAAAAATCATAAAAATCATAGTATAGTATGTCATCCGTATGCCCCCGTCTACCACCCCCTTTACCCTTGCTGTCCTCCTGGAAAGAATATCAGACATAATCAAGGGGATTTCTCAAATGTAATTTACTAACTTGTCCAACTACATACATGTAGGCATATGAGCAGTGAGCACTGTATTCAAATGTCTCAATTCAAAATGTCTATCAATTCAAAAAGCCAAAATCAATACTATATATTGCAGCATTGTGGGTCGGTCAAATATGTATTTTTCTGACTTTATTTCCCTGAAAGCAACTCATCTGATTGGTCAAAAACTTTCAAAAGCATCATGGGAAAGCTAAAACTGCTTTAGCATCACAGCTAACGACAATAAAAGGACCGAAAATGAATAAGATATAGACAAAAGACGATCAATATTAGATGGATAAGAATAAGAATAAGAATAAGAATAAGAATAAGAATAACAATATGGATTTATTGCACAAAGCGCAGACTGTGGACCGGTCTTTTACACTTCTCTGCATACTGAATAAACCATAGACTGTATATAGAATGGACCAACAGATCCCGTTGCTCTGGATGTTAGCCTATTTTTACAAAAACATCTGCTACAGAGCCATAATGTGAGATACAAGGTAATGGGGCCTTTTATACATTGTTGTGTTTCTTTGAAATAAACAATGGACAAATAAAGTCTTTAAACGCTTCAGATGTAAAGTTATTCACTGTCAAAGTGACGTCAAAATTAATGGGTCAATGGGATGCTAATGGGGGGGTGAGTGCTTGTTAGCATCAAAATGGCGCCATAGGAGGTATGCATTGTGAGGAGAAGCTTACCCCCTTGGAATAAACTCACGAAGCGCACTGGCCGTGCTATGTGCTTGAAAAACACAGAGAAGGGTTGGGTGCAACCAAGTCTCACCCAGAGGTGGGGCGGTTTGTGTGGAAAATGTTTTTCTTTACTTGCCAATTACACTGAATCAAGAAAGCCAACCACTTATCGTTTTTTATAATAGGTAATATTTTACATTCATCATTATGATACAAAGATGATAAAATGATATATTTGCGCATACTTGTGCACCAACTCAACTCTGACAGATTGGGGAGGGGGAGTGATAGTGGTCATGTAATATTGATTCATTTATAATTTATTATTATTATTATTATTATTATTGTGAAATTAGTGTTCATTAACGAGTAATGTATGGTCTTTCAACAATTTAAAGTGAATAATATAACAATTTACGGAAAATATTGTTAAAGCTTGTGTCATGTAGTGCCCCCCCACTGGTTGTGAATGGTTGGTGCCCCTGGGCACTGGCCCAAGTGCCTTTATGGATAATCTGGGCATGGCTGCATGGCATACTAATCTACACTAATGCTTAAACTGTAGCTGCTGTTCTGGATTACATAGCTGTTAATGTACACACAGACAAGCCCAGCTGTCTGGACCGAGTCACTTTCGAGGTGACTAATTTTGTAGTCCAACAGAGTAGGCCGAGCAACGACATGACAATCCTAACATGCTGATGTTGAGCAGGTGTAATGTTTACTATATTTATAATCTTAGTTTAGCAAATGATTGCAGCGCTAGATGAAAAAACTGGAAATTACCAAATTGATGTTACAATTTATTCTGGGTGGGGAACATAAGTGTGTACAGGTAGCGAATTTCTTAACAATCCATGCAACAGTTGAAACATCTGGGGTTCACCAAAGTCATTAGGATTAATTATCTGGGGACCATGAATGTCTGCATTAAATTTCACAGCAATCCAATCAATATTTGTCAAAATATTTCACTAAAAGCCAAAAAATATCCGGTGTAGAGCTGTAATTGGGTCTTAAAAGTTAGGCCCGAGCCCGATAGAATTTGGCCCGAGCCCAACATGTACATTTTGATTGACAGCTTTTTAAAAGCCCAAACCCATTTACAGCCCGACATTATTCAAATGTGCGCACGCAAGCAGCTCTTTTGCCTTTTGTCAAGAATGAGTAATTTATAAATATTTTAACATAATTTATTCATGACGTAGGCTAGAGGCCACTTGCAAGTTGGAACAAAGAAATAAAATAAGTCCTCTGTAACATCTTAACATCTCAGCACTCTAAATAGGCCTACAAGTTTTCCACACCTCCGACTTTGCTTTCTTTGCCGGTGCAACCAAAACGTAATCGCCAGAGGCCAGCCTCTGTTTCACCTCCTCAGCATCCATTTTTGAGCTAATCGAAAGGCATCACCTGACTGCTCATTTACCGCGCAACCCAGAGCGCAAGCCTGAGCCCGGTCCGAGCCTGTGTAAAATGAAATTAGAAAATAAGATTAGAGCTGAACATCGTGACCCGTCGGGTTCGGGCAACGATGTTCAGCTCTAATCTGGTGGCACTAGAGGAAAAGTTGGAGGATCACCAAAGTCATTAAGTTTTATCCTCTTGGGACATGAATGTCTGTACAAAATTATACCGACCGACCATCTCTAGAGCCACTAGGGCTAGCATGACTAAAACAAATACCAAACATTTTCTGGTTCCAGCTTCTAAAAGATTATTTGCTGTTTCTCTCTATTCTATATCTTCTATATCTCTCTATTCTATATCTCTCTGGACTATGGACAATGTGAAGACACCACCTTGGATTATGGGAAACTGTTAGGGATGCACTCTGTCGTGGTTGTGTATATTTCTGTTCTCTGTTATGTATATTTTTGTTTCCTGTTGTGTATACTTCTGTTGGGGTTGTTTATAGTTCTGTTTCCTGTTTTATTTTGATAGTCTGTTTTTCTCCCTTGTCTTCTCTAGTTTTACTTCCTGTGTTTTTTTTGATTACTCTGCCGACTCCTAATGTGTTGCACCTGTTCCCCAGCCCTAGTGTCACCTGTTCCTTGTTTTCTCATTTAACCTGTGTATTTAGTTTCTGCATTCCCTTTGTCTGTTGTCAGATCGTTGTTTCCATACTGTGTCAGCGTGTCAGTTCCCAGTCGTGTTCAGTCCTGTCTTCTCGTCCTTGGAGTTTTTTTGTCAGCAGTTCCTGGTTTTTGCACTACCTTTGTTTTTTGGATTCCTTGTTCTTGGTTTTTACACTCTGTGATTAGTTTTTGCCTGCTCCTCTCAGGACTCCCTTTGTTGATGAGTACTTTGTTATTTTTGTCTAAATAAATCCTCAAGATCAAAGTTCCCTCTGCGGTTGGGTCCACTATTCCCCGTATATCATAACACTCTCACCTTATTAAATGTATCAGGTATCTAACAGAATTTATCGATCCAGAATAAAAGCAGTTGTTTCGTATGTTATTTATTATGAAATTCGTCGGTTTGGTAAAGTTGAATGTTATGTCGGCCCTCAGGTCTGGATATTGTTAAAAACCAGAGGATGATGCATTTTTACATTGCAAAAATTGTATAGTTTACGTTTACAAGCCTAAAAAGACTTTGGGTGTATGAACGGCCCCATTTATAATTGAGAAGCGATGTAAAATTAAAGCGTTATGTTACTGTAGGCTACATATTGTGGTATTCCAGTTTACTTTTTGGACTATTAGATAGGTACATAGTATCAGCAGATATCCCGTTTGGGAATTGGGATTGGTTTAGGGAAAGAAAGAGTGGGAGTGATACATTCTTAGAAACTGTGATGAGCATAACCTGAACGAGTAATCAAAAAAAATTATCGTCACATTTGTC
Source organism: Sander vitreus (assembly GCF_031162955.1). NCBI lineage: Eukaryota > Metazoa > Chordata > Actinopteri > Perciformes > Percidae > Sander > Sander vitreus. The sequence goes on along the minus strand of NC_135862.1, from coordinate 18,360,572 downwards.
GAAAAAGAAGGTAACTTTTTACACGTAGTAATATAATGGAAATAATATAGAGGAAGTTAGGAAGCAAAAGCTATTCCTTTCGTGAAAATGGTCATAAAATGAGATGCAGTGAGCTTTTATTACTGCCTGTAGACTAATCAATTAGTATTTTCTAAGAAATCGTATTCAGGGTTCAGACAGAGGCTCAAGCCAGTACATGATTCAAAACAGTAAACATAATAAGCCTCAGATCCTCATTTCCTGTGTTTACTGTCGAAAGATACAACTCAAGCTTTGATAATGTAATAAACGTCTCTCAGGGATCAATAACCCTAGAGCACACCACTAATGAGACATCAAGATGTGACACAGAGAGAGAGAGAGAGAGAGAGAGAGAGAGAGACACGAGTCAGACACCTAGTGATCTACTGAGAGAAGCATGGGCCTAATACATATTTATTTTCCTATAGCACACCATAAAATGCTAGTTAGTAAGATCTCAACAGGAAATTAGTCATTGATTGTTGACATATTTTAGGGTGAATTCAAAGATAATTAGATTGTTGTCAACAACTCACCATTGCACGCTCATCTAATGTTATTGCCTTCTTATATGCTCAAGAGCCTATGTGAGTAGTGTGAGCTGTTTGCCTGAAGTGAGCTGCAGTGATATCAGGAGACCAATAAAGATATTTGAAATTGTGTGGCTGGGTTAGCTCAATTGGTAGAGCACGCGCACTTTACTCCTCGACGCAGCGGCCGCGGGTTCGTCTCCGATCTATGGCTCTATGCTGCATGTCATTCCCCCCCTTTCATGTTTTCAGCTGACCTGTGAAAATAAAGTCCTAAAATGCCCAAAAAAATAATCTTTAAAAAAAAGATTTGAAATTATGCAGCAGACCAATTCATCAGAACAGAGAAGCTACCAGTTCTAACATGACATCCGCTGAAGCAGAACAGCTGTCGGGGGTATGCCATGCTGTCATGATCAGTATATGGTGTGGGCGTGGACTGTAAGTATACTGTGGTGGCTGCTGGTCCGTGTGCACACTTTTGCTGACATGCAATGACTGTATTCTTTTAAAAATGTACAAAGTATGGGCATAATCCTCTATTGCAGTATATACAATTTTAAATATAATTTACCAGTACAGTATATTGTGATGTATATCAGTAAATGCTTGCTCTTGGCGGAATTATTGGAATTGTTGGGTCTTTGTAAATTATAGAGTGTGGTCTAGACCTACTCTATCTGTAAAGTGTCTTGAGATAACTCTTGTTATGATTTGATACTATAAATAAAATTGAATTTTATTAATATAGATTCTTTAAAATCAATTAAAAACTGACGTATGAAATTATGTATAAAATAATCTGAGAGGAATATATTTATTTGGGTAATCCTGTATATTCAATATAAATCAATTTACAAGACTAAGAGTCTATAGCCATGCTAGAAGCTCTATGAGGCTGGTCATAAAAAATCATTCTCTGGGCATCATGCATATTTGTACCAAATTCCATCAAATAGTTGTTGATATTCTAGTCTGAACCAAAGCGGTAGACTGACCAATGCTATGATCCATACAGCCACACTGCTAGCTGGGCTATGTATTCAATTAACATTGCCCACAATGACTGAATACACCCAAATACATTAACAGGATAGTTGCCACAGTAAACAATAAGGTCAAAATCTCTGACAAATTTTTGTGGCCTCATAGTATATATTGTCCCAAGACTTGGAGGCTGCTGAGGTCATTCTGCACTCACTGTAACTAGACTCACACTTACATTTTCTGTAACTCTGGCAAAGTGAAATTTATCTTTTGTACATATAATTTATAATAACCTCCATTTGGCACACAGAATCTGCACACTGTATGCATGCACGTTCAAAGGGAATACTTTTTTTTAACTCTTTTATTAGTACTTGTGTTTTGATATTTGATTGTTTTTGTTTTTGATTTTGATAGATTCCTGCACTAGTCTTTGTTCAGTGTTTTCTGTTTGTGTACTGCTGCTTTCCTCCGGAGATAAAAAAAAAAAAAAGAACAAAAGAAAGAAAGAAAGTGAGTGAGTAATCTCTATGACAACTCTAGTGCAAAGTGCCCCCTCACACACATAATTCTAAAGTAAAAGATGAATTCTGTAACCTGGCAGTCAACCTGTGCTTCACACCATAAACAAGCCACAATGAGTGAGAATTAGCCTATGCCAAGGACACAGAAGAAGGTGAGCAAGCACTGCTTTGAATATGGGCGCCTTATCTGTTATTGAATCTTTGGGGACATCAATGAAAACCTAATAGGCTACTGCTCTAATCCTGCCTGTGATATGGGCAAATCCCTGATATCTGGTCAGCCCATCATGTGTGTATATTACATCCAAAATTGGTCCTCCAAAACACTGGCACAACTCTGTTCTCAATTAAGTGGCCTTTATTTTCATTTGCAATTTCAGACTGTAAAACAAAAACGTACTGGCCTTGCAGGAGACTAGCTGATTTTGGGACTAATTTTTCAAAGACTTTTAGACTTCTTCTCTAAGAAGTGTGTACTTTTTGTCAGTTTGATTTATTGAAGTTTATATGTCAATATATATCTATAGCAGGAAAGGTGATTATATATTTGTCACAGAGCTTGGAGGAACGTATTTTGTTAATAATACAATAAAGTTTCTGTTATGCTTTCAGCTGGAGGGACCATGGCTCATCAACAGACTTTTTTCTTTCATATGTTGTCTGCTGTGACTGTCTGACTTCTGTATCTTTTGCTATTTGTTACTGTGCATGGGTGACCACACTAGTTTCCCTCTGGGAATTAATTAAGTTGTATTCAGTTGTGTCAATGTAGTAGTAATAATAATAATAATAATAATAATAATAATAATAATAATAATAATAATAATACTTGTTTAAGTCAACAAAGAGTTTTTGTCTAGAAATCACTGAGAAACTAAGGCTGAAACTAGGAAATATTTGAATTAGCAATTTACCTGAAGATTACTCAATAATATTACTTATTGTGTAATATTTTTTATAAAAAGTATTATTACTGCTTTTTACACATCATAAATACCTACAAACTTATTTCAATGAGACTTGGTAACCAGCTGCATGAGTTTCAGATTTAGAAATTTGTGATCTGTATCATGATCAATCATATTAATGCTTACACCTCACAAAAACAGAATTTCTTCCATGCATTTACAGATACTGTTGGAAATAAAGAAATCACCAGACATGGGGGACTCGAGTCACATGACTTGACTCAAGTTAGACTCGAGTCGCAAATTTTAGGACTTGAGACTTGCTTGATAAACATTCATTAAAGACTCGACTTGACTTTGACTTGATATTCATGACTTGACACTTGACTTAGACTTGAGTCAAATGACTTTTTAAAGAGAAACTAAGGCTGAAACTAGGAAATATTTGAATTAGCAATTTACCTGAAGATTACTCAATTAATTGATTTAAAAACAGACCATAGTAGAAATGCCCATCACAAATTCCACAAGCCCAAGGTGACATATTGAAATATATAGTATTATTAATAGTAGCAACACTTTCTGTCCATCGACCCATCTGTTTCAGCTCCACTGGAAACACATCTGCCTTTTTTGAGGAAGCGGAATTGAGAGTCGGTATGATGTGAGGTGTGTGGCTTATTGTGTAATTGTAGAGGTGTTGTGTGCAAAATTCAATAAAACATCTATGAGGGCAAAGTTGATCAACTCATGCCCTCATAGCCTTGTAACATCTAGCTATCTGTCTAATGGTCCTGTAGATTTATCACACTACAGGCTGATGTCCTGTGCAGCCACCATTTGTATGCTGTTATATCATTCGTCTGACATCGGAGCTGGCCTTGTGTTGGATCGCTCTGCAATTTAGCACTATATATGATTGTAAAATCAAATCCAAATCCGTTCTAACCAACTTCTTGACGATTAAATATGGACGAAACAATCACATATTGTAAGGTGTTGAAAATCTTTATCGATAACAAGTGATTGAGCCTTGCCAGCAATCATCAAAATGGACCCAAAAAAAGGAACCATGAGTGATTTCCAGGAGCATGTTAATGTTGGCATGTCTGGTCTACATCCTCTCTGTTCTCCATTTGAAGTGCAATAACAGACAGAAGAGCTTTCATAGACCTCATATCATCACTCAAACGTCACCTCCCTCTTAAACTAACGCTCACCTTTTGACGATATCTCACTTCTACTTTCAAACATTAATATTTGCTCTCCTGGTTATTAAATTGGTCACCACGGGCAGCCATTTCCTTTTATTACTTTGTCAGGAAATAGTGGCAGTGGACTAGGGAGGGGAATCATCATTTTAATGTGACAAATTATACTTGATACGTACAGGCGACAGACACATAATGTCAGGCAATCTAACACAATACCACTGAAACAAATTATGTAAAGACTATTATGTTTGCTTTTCAGACTGTGTAAGACAGGTATTGTGCAGGTTAATTTCTGAGGCTGTGCTTGTGGTATTGTTGTGCCTGAGTTCATCTTATTGTAAAGTCAACCTACAGGATCGTAAGTAGACTTTACAAAGCAATACAAAACAACAAACTATGGTCTAAAACAGAGGTGCCCAAAATCTTTCATATGAAGGGCTAAAAATGTATCTGGATGGAAGGCCACGGGCCAAAAATAAATGTTGATGTTATGTGAAAATGTATTATATTTTATTTATTTATTTATTATGCAAAAATTACATTTCGAAAATAATAACACTGCGCTTTAATCTGCATATTATATTTGATATGCAGATTATGAAATATATGAAATTATATTTCAGGGGCGGCCAGTGCCACCCCGTACCCCCCTTCTAGCCCCGAGGCCTGGGTCTAAAATATATTTTCTCTCAACAAAGAAAAAAACAAGTTAAAGTAGGGCTATTAGTTGTTTAATGTTTATTTTAAAAGTATAACTTTTATAGTGTGCATGACATGTACTGTACATTGACAAAACAATAGCATGTGTCAGTGGTTAGCTTGGACTGATAGACATTGAATATTATTGCTGCAAATAATGATTTTTATCATTGAATTATTTGCTGATTAATTAATTAATAAATAGTGTGGTTTAGTTTGTAGTGAAAACAGAATCTAAGGCTGCGTTTCAATAGTTTTTCAACATACCCTCCTTCACATCCCCTCAGCCCCTGGTATGACGTCATAGCATTCGTCGCACGGAGGCCACTTGGAGAGCAGAGGGAAAGTGGGCAGGGCAGGAGCGGTGGAGTGAAATGGAACTCACCTGCCCTCGTTCACTTTCAGCCCAAACTATACAGATCAACCGCCAGTTGTAGGCCTAGGCTTATCGCTACTGGTTCAAATGCATTTAATTTATTTTCTACTAATTATCGCATTCTATCCCCGTCTTTATGTTCATTGTCTGCTTATGTCATGCAATTTCCTTATTGTACAGTAGGCCTATTTCTTGTATTAAAGGCGCATACAAATATTTTTTATAAAAAGTATTATTACTGCTTTTTACACATCATAAATACCTACAAACTTATTTCAATGAGACTTGGTAACCAGCTGCATGAGTTTCAGATTTAGAAATTTGTGATCTGTATCATGATCAATCATATTAATGCTTACACCTCGCAAAAACAGAATTTCTTCCATGCATTTACAGATACTGTTGGAAATAAAGAAATCACCAGACATGGGGGCCTCGAGTCACATGACTTGACTCAAGTTAGACTCGAGTCGCAAATTTTAGGACTTGAGACTTGCTTGATAAACATTCATTAAAGACTCGACTTGACTTTGACTTGATATTCATGACTTGACACTTGACTTAGACTTGAGTCAAATGACTTGAAATGACTTGACTTTCTGTTTAATAAATACATATTTTTTCCCCTCTGATATTGAGGAGGAGTTAACTTTACGATTTTAGTGCTATTACATGCACAGAACCCGTTGATATGATGACGCGGCACGCAGCAGCAGACCTGCAATAAACGAAATAAGCTACGGCTAGTAACTTATCGTCATGGATCCCTCTGCACCGAAAATAATAAAGTTTGGCTATAAGGATTACACATCTGACCAGGCAAAGAAGAAACAAACGGCAGTTTGCAAGGTCTGCAGTACAAAATTGTCCGACTTAACCACCACGACGTCGAATTTCATCAGACACTTCAAATCGGGAGAGATTCAAGTTCCAGTCCCCATATTCAGCTGAACCACTATTTTGACGTTTGTGATGGACAGAACTCCCTTCAGTTTTGGGCCATGAATAAGCACACCCTCTCCTCTTTATTCAAGGTGGCGGTAAGAGCGAATAAAACTAGGTACACACATACATACATACATATACACACACACACACACACACAACACAAACTGCACTCTCTTTCTCTCTCTCTCTCTCTCTCTCTCTCTCTCACACACACACACGCACACGCACGCACGCAGATGTAAGTATGTGAATATAGCTCACCAATATTAATAACTTCACTCACTCTCTCCCTCAAACACGCACACATTCACTCACAAATACACTGACAAATATTAACATATACTATTCATTCCATGTGATAAATACACTCAGTCAATCTCCCCAAATTAAGCAAAGGTGGTGGGATTCAGCTACTCTTAAAGAATATGTTTTATTTTCTTTAAGAGAAGGAAAGGTTAAAGGATGTGTTTCTGTCCCATAAAAGTGAGGCATGTTTGAAGAATATTATTTGACGTAGAAACCATTATACTTGAATTGTTTGAATGAATTTCATGATTTGATGTCATGTTTAAGACATATTGAACAAATATGTATGTTGATTTATTGTTGGCCTAATATCAGTTTTAGGCTGTGCTTTTATCTGTATAAATTTAAACAGTTGTGGCTTGGACGCAATGTCTGTTGAATATTGAGTAGGAAAAAATGCAAATAAAACTCGCAGTTTATAACCACTGTCTTTAGCTTGTTTAAAAATGGAAACTTTTGTATGACTTGACTTGTGACTTGCTTGATTGTCACAAAAAATGACTTGGACTTGCTCAAGACTTGAAGGTTAAGACTTGAGACTTGCTTGTGACTTGCCCATGTGTGACTTACTCCCATTTCTGGAAATCACACATACAACTATCTAGTAAATAAAACATATAAAGCAAATATTAATTGACATAAGTTATATTACATGTTTCAGTAAAATATCAAGCTAACAAAGTTAAAATGTATATATTCATCTTCTCCTTCTTTGGTGGTCAGCAGCAGGGGTTTTAGCGGTCGTATATATTTTCTTGCACTAAATGCATAACTACAATGCATTGTGGGTGATATCCACCGCTGGAGCAACCATCGTTTACTCGCTCCCTCAGCCCTCCAAGGGTCGATCTCACAAAGTTCACTTCAGTTTTTCAGACAATTGGAACAACACTTAAGTAGGCCTGTAACAATTAAAAATGTTGCTGGAAATAATTGTGATTAACAATATAATTGTCTCTTTTAGTCAAATAATAACATTTTCTTTATTTATTACTTTTTCAAACAAAGTTTAAATGAATCCCAGGAAACATCTTTTGTTATATATCACTGTTATGTGACCCAGATATGCAAGTACACAGCCTATGATGTAAACCATGCCTCTTTATTACCATAAAACATTGTATTTTATGGTAAGTTAAAACTCACTGTGACAAAAACTAAAAAAATGCTGAATACATACATTGTGGCACAAACTCAAACAAAAAAAAAAGTGCTGACTGACAAGACTGAAAATAGTCAGCCACAGACCTGGGCTATAGGCTGCCGAAGAGGACAGCGCTTGTCACACTGACATTCTGTAGATGAGTGGTTCCCAACCTGGGGTCCGGGGACCCCTCAGGGGGGCGGCAAAGATCAGAGGGGGTGTGCAAGTCTTTATCTGGTTTGAGGTTGAGGTAAAAAAAAAATATTTGCACATGTTAAACAAATTATGATTATACACTAGAATATATAATGTATACAAAAATCTGTATAAAAACTGTATATTTTTGTTCTCGCTTAAAATTGTAGGCAGGCTGCTTAGTAGGCCAAACCTCCGGGAGCTCTTAACGTCTGACCCTGGCTGTCATCAGGTCAGCTGCTAGCTGCTATCATCCTCATTTTTCCTGCCGCCACAGCATCACTATTTTATGAATGAAACATGGCGGAGAAACGTAAAAGTGCTGATAACTCCTCTGTATCAAAAAAGAAAGTAAGGCTCTATCTCGAGAGTTACCTCAACTTTGGTTTCGGAGGGGGGGCGCCAAGGAAAAAAGGTCCCGGAGGTTTGGCCTACTAAGCAGCCTGCCTACACTACTGTAGATGGATGACAGCTGAGACACTGTGCTGCTACATGCAGGCCACAGCCTAATGGGCAGAGCCTGTGCCCTGATCTGACCATGATGGAAGGTACTGTCTGTCAGGAGGACGACCCCAAACTCATGAATACACACACAAACACATGCACTGGTCTGTGAGGTGAGAGGATTCTGTGTTGACTTCCTTCCTATTATGTTACAGAATCACTACATGCTAAATATACTAAATTAATGACAATAGAAAGAGAAATAAATGCAATTACACACGGGAACACTGGAAGTAGATGACAGTTGAGAAAATAAAGGTGAGAAGAAAGAGAGCACAGAGAGAGCTGTCATGGCAACGTTCTAAAAAAGACAAAGCAACAGTTAATTACCACCTCCACCCACAGGTATGATACATACATAATGGTGAAGGTGACAGGACACCTGCTACAAAACCTCAGCTAGTTATCACCTGCAGGTATTTCTGGAGCGCCGTGTGCCGGGAGACTAGCCCAGTTACATTTTTTTACAGATTCAGTGTACGGAAAAGTGTGAGGGGAAATTCCAAGCTATTTGCTGCTCTAGCTGTCAGAGATACGGCTTGACATGAGTTCTCTGCAGGATTTGCAAGAGACAATTTAGAGGTTAGTTGTACTATCATCCTTTCTGTGTGGTTATGTTCTATAGTACACGCAGGATATAGATGCAGTATTCCCCTGAAGACCTTTACAACCCAATACAGTGATAAAGATGACATACCAGTTATTTTAATAATATACAATTGTAGCACTATTTACTACTACAATACATGTATGTCATTATCACTCTGCTGCTGTGTTGTTACTATATTGTTTCAAACCTGATGTGCTGTGATCCACGTAATAAGGCTCTAGCTATTAAGTCTAGTCTATCCATCACTGTTTTTTGTGAGTAACAGATTTTCATCAGTCAATATTCCGACAAACTGCAGCTTCATCAAAGATGGTTTAGAGCTCTGGTATCATTACAACAGCCAGGATAAAAGGGGAATTGACCTGACTCCTTGAAGTGACCTAAAAGTGGCAAAATGCAGACAAAGCAACTTCCAGCTGCACCAAAAAAAAGAAAGTAGGATCAGGTTTTTACTCTGGAAAATGGGCTACAGGCTCAAAGAGGTAGATTTCCACATCTCTGATAAAATCACTGCCAGGGACTACACAAAGCAATCAGCCTCAATGGCCGTAAACATGAAAGGTACAACTGCATTACACATTTATTTTGTCTCAGGGAAGCATACTGATGTTGTATGCTTCAAAATGTCCTGAATATGCCTGGGAAAAACTTGCCAAACAAATGTGGGGAATTATCGATGTGCAGTATACACATGGTTACAGACACACAACTGATACACAGTATAATACAGTTTCAAGAAGAGACATAAAAAGGCCGGTCTTACACACTTCAATGATGGAGCGTGATGAACTGTGACACACACTTCTGAAGAAAATTGATTCTGAGATTTACATATTTATTTCACTTTCAGGCTCATTTGAAGTAAAGCTGTGGACTGCACAGCTCTTCCCTCATTGTACCAGGCCTTTGCAAGACAACTGTTACACTGCATTATGTTTTATGATATGTTACCTTGTAAGTAATGTCATAGTGATCAGCATGAGAGAATGTATCCATCAGTGCTGACTTAGAACACCCTACGTTATCTTTTTTTTCTCCCAGTACCAATGTGGTAGCTGATATTGTTTTTAATGAACAAGGTAGAAAAATTGTTATTCTTGATTAGTAAACACTACCCATAGCTTCAGTTGGTTAAGCAGTTATGTTATTTTTTTGGGCTTTATCAGCTTAGAATTATAAAAAGCTAATTAAGCAAAGATGGTGTTTATATAGTAGCATTTACTTTGAACTTTTATCTTACAAGCATGCACTTTGCAACAAGTTGTGCAATTACAGTTTTTTACAGTCACTAGGATACATTTCTCAATACTTAGGTCACTTTTTCAAAACTCTTAACACAGTTCTCTTAATCAACTTTCAGCTCGGCACAGCAGTTCATTTCACATTCAAAATGCACTAAAACTACCAAATCACTTCATACATGTCTCAAATCAACTCCTTCTCCCATAACACTAGCAAAGGTTGACAGCCAACAAACACACTTTGTCACCCACAGAACAATGACCTAAAATACACTAACAACAGGTATCATTATACAATGTTTTCTTATGTAAAACAAGGACACCTCTCTATTGTTTAGAATTCACTGCAATATATGTTACTGGAATGAATCAGACATGATGCAGTATGCTGTCTTTTATGTCTTTTATTTGCACAGAGTAATTCCAAAATACAAGAATTTGTATACACACCATCCACTGATACAGATACAATAGGAATGCTAATCTACTCGGTCTTCTGCATTTGGCCACAGGTTCTCATCCACATCACATCTTATAACATCTAGGGCAATACACCCAGGAAAGAATCTTCTGGCATGCCTGATCCATCCCTGGCAATCTTCTTCTGATATGTCCAGGCATCCAGCATTCATTGCTTCCAGGAGGGACATTTGATTATGTGGATGGTGGTCATAAACCTTCCACCTCCATGAGGAAAAAAAATCCTCTATGGGGTTGAGGAATGGAGAGGTCCAATTGTTTTCATAGCATTTCATTTTTCGATTCAAAATATATTTCATTACAATATTACTGTAGAAATGTAGCAAATTGCTGTCTTATTCAGTTTTTTATTATGTTATTGTTTTGAACTTAAGTTTAACAGTTTTGAAAACAGTATGTTAGCATGTGCTACATTGGCCTGTAGGTACATAGAGTTTTGGCGGTTGTTGTGTTGAAGGGAGAAAAGAAGTGTAGTCATTCATGTAGTCATTGAATGCATTTTGTGCCAAAACAATGATAAATGATCCATAGTTTAGCCCACATATACTTCTGTTGTGCTCACTGTGTGAAGAGTTTTGAAAAAGTGACCCAAGTATTGAGAAATGTGTCCTAGCAACTGTAAAAAACTGTAAAAAACATTGGTCATGTTAATGATGTTGATGACCGTGATGGTTATTATAATTATTAGTAGTGGCAGTGGTTGTATCATAAGTCTCTGACCTCAGTCAGTAATCTGTAAAAGATGTCTCCCAAATCTCATTTGTTGATGATGGTGTTGTTCTTTGATGATGAGGATGGTGACAGTGATGATGATGATGATGGTGATGATGAAGACGGGGACGATAGTTATGATGTTTTTGTTTGTTTATGACGACATTTTGATTTTGTCTGCTTACAATGACACTGTTGGCTGCGTTGTTTTTTTACATACAAGTTTTAAATTGCACTTTACTTATGTTGTATTTATATAAACCATCTACTTATTTATGTTAGTGATGCTGTTTTTATAATAATGTCCCAAAAGTCAGTATTATTGTATATAATACTGCATGAAAATCTACAATGGGAAGGTTAACCTGGTGACCACCGTTGTTTCCCCAAAGTCCGCAACATTCTGTGTCTATTCTTACACTCATTTGTGCATAATGTAATTTTTAACAAGGTGAACAATGAAATGCAAGGCTACTATTACTCACGGATGTCCATTGAGAAAACTACACCCAGTTGTACCCACTTAAGAAATCTGACTACCTCTCCCCTACCACCATTTCTCTTAAAGGTTGTTTAGTTCAGAGCTGTGCAGAGGGAGGATGAAAGAAGAAACAACAGCATAGCCCTCGCTTGGGGAAACAATATCTTCTAAACTAAGAAAAGGAGCTTCAGCTACAGACAACAGTTACACTCTGGGGATGAGAAATCCGGGAAAGAGTAGACTGTATCGACGTCCTTGCTTGTTATCTGATTCTTACCGCTGCTATTATTATTATCAAACAAACAAGGCCACTGTTATTTCTAGAGCATGAAAAGATTTCAGGTGGTCAGTGATAGTTTTGTTTTGGGATGATGATATCACTGCTGTTTTTGAAAGGCACATACAATACCCTGACCTCTTTTCACCTCATACAGGCACATAAATCCTTCCATCTTAATGGTGCATCTGTGAGTGTGTGAGTGAGTGTGTGTTTGTGTGTGTGTGTGTGTGTGTGTGTGTGTGTGTGTGTGTGTGTGTGTGTGTGTGTGTGTGTTTGAAATATCTCATGAACAGCTTATCCAATCTACTTCCCACTTGGTTTCCTCCACTAAAATAAAGTTAAACAAAAACTCTTTATTTTCATTGCCTTGTCTTATAGCAAGCTACCGGTCTATCACTCATAAATTACATGTTGTGTCTCCACTGTCACTGGCTTTCTTTTTTTACGAACCTCATAATTAAGAGTAATTTCAAGGTTTCAACACTTATTCTTTGGATTTTCAACAGTAAGGTAGATCTCATTAGATGTATGTTTCTTGGTAAATTAATGCTTTTTTTGACTTCCACCCAAACTTGGGAAAGCAAACAAGAGAAAGACACTGGGTTCTCTCTAAAAAAACAGTAGGACTCCACACAGTACCCCCATAAATAGTTATTACTAGTCACTTTCTACTCTTGCAAAGTCCAGAGAAGGGACACCGGAATGCTATTTTTACTTATAATACAGACTTTGAAACAAAAATAACTTTCAGTTTTATCTCCTAAAAGCTATTTACACCCTCTTTACACCTGACATGTAGTCGTTAAATACTAGCAAACCATTTCCCAGCATCGGTAGAAATAGCTACTTTAAGATGGATGTTGTTTTAGCCCATCTATTGGATTATCACAATGATTAGCCTATGCAGGTGGTCTATCTTTCCCTCCAATGCACTGCCATCAATTGCTTTTGCTTCCCTGTGCCTATGTGGACCAGCAGGCTTCGTCGTCTGTTGTGGCCCTCTTTCAGTGTCTCTTCCCCCTCCCAGCTATATACAGCAAGGGTTATTAATGAGAAGTGTGAAGCAATGCATCACCACACAGCCAAGATGGAGGTGTGGGTTTGTAATGGGTTGCAGCAACACTACGCTGAGCCCAGAATTAATGACGATAACAACCTCAAACCTCGGGCACAGTAGGAGGACCATAATACACGGTTTACTCCATGAAAAATAAGGCAACAAGAGACTGCCTCCAGTACATTTGGGTCCTACAGGACTAACACTATGTGCATCCATGTGCATTGAAAAATGAAATCTCATTGGAAAGATTGGGGACTGTAATGTATTTACATTACTATAGATGGCAGTTTTATAACCCTGAGCCCAAAGAAATACAGATATCATTAAGTACACCGTAGCCCTGATTAGGTGAACAGAGTTCAGACAGCGTTCACAGAGATGAAGAAATGGCTGGGGTTAATAAGATAACCAGGAAGTAGGGACACCAATAGTCAACAGAAGAAAAAGGATATTATCGAGCACAGCATAAACATAGACAATAGACAACTTAGACACAGTTTATGGTGAATTTATATCCATACTTGAGGCTGCAGTTTAGCACAGGGTCTGTGCACACATGCCGATAGTCTTTGCTCAGACAGGCAGTCCAACACATGAGTAGGCAGAAAGTGAAGGCCTTGTTTTCTCATCAAAACAACTCTTGAAGACAATTCAACATTTCATCACAGATACATTTTACTTACATTTTGAAACTTGGATATTTTCCTCACTCCACAGTAATGTGATTTGACACTTCCACATCTATCTTTCATGAATGGTCATTGTCTTGTTGGTTTGGTGAATGAGTAACAGCAGTTTTCAGCATTTAATGTTTGCATATCTAGATTATCTATTAACTTAAATAACTATGATGCTGTAAGGCTGCAGTTAAAAAAAATATAATTCATGACAATTTATGAAAATTACCTAGCTTAACATAGTTGTCTCAAGGATGCTGATGCATTGTTTTGACTAACAATGTTTATACATCCCACAATATTATGCAGATATAAAATATGCTAGGTAAATATGGATAGTGTCAAAAGTAGAACATGTAAACAGATGAATGTGGGTTGATAACTGAATGCAGAAACTGATTTACATGTGGCAGAACACAAGATTCCTTAACTATATTGAATCACTTGTCATAACCTGGCTCAAGGGCCATGACAAAAGAGGGAGCGAGGCATCGTAAATTATCAAAAGTGATTTATTTAACAAAACAATAAACTAAACATATCTTTTGTAATGTGCAGTGTGTCTCTGTAACTTAAATAAACTCAAAACAAGATGTGGCAGGCAGGATGATCAGGCCATGGTTGATGTCTGGATTGCAGTGAAGAGAGCATGCAGTCTGACCAGGTGGAGCTTTATCAGCTCACAGCTCCCAGGTGCACTAGATCTGCAATCAACTCAAAACAAAGATGGGTAAGACCAGAGAGGTATCACTCCTACAGAGAGGCCCCACCAGATCACACAGGGGCCGTCACACACTATACAAGGAATACAGGAGGTCAGCTGTGGACAGGGTACACTGATTGTTATCTTAAGATCATTCAAATTCGATTTAGATTTATTTGAAACAGTTTTTAGTTGTATTCATTTCACAGTTTGTAAAGAAAAAAAGTCTATAATGGTGACCTTCTAATTGATGTGTGGAAGGTTAAGAATATGTGCAGTGTATTTGTGAGGGTCAAACATTACTTTTAAAGCTGAAATTAGTATTTTTCTGCATGACGTCCCCCTCTGCAGAAGTGACAGATGTACAGCAAAGGTGGCGTTGTAGGAGATTTTGTGGACGCCTGCCGTTTGTTTTCATCAGCAATTGGTAAAAAACATTAGCTAGTAAAGTGTAATCCAAATGGGTTTACTCTGATTTGTGTGATAATACAAAAATAGAGTGGAATGCATTCCAGTGCATTTATTCAGTTTTCAAAGTGTCATCTTTACATAGTCAACGGGGACAGGTGCAATCCCACCACAGTAGTTTTATCTGTTTTGACTATATAGTGCATGATATACAGATAAATACATCCCCTTATCTATAAAATATTAACTCAATTTTAAACATTATTTTGCATTAAAAATGTTTTATCGTACAGTTGTCATTATACAGTAGTCACAAGCGGGTATGTGACAAATTTAATGGAACAGCCATTTTATTTAAATTTCCAGATCCGGTTTTTAAATTAAAATTAGCTTTTTATCACAATCAAACAAACATTCAATAAAAGGCATACTTTTTCTTTGCAAAATCATGTCAGATAGTCAAAAACCTATGTATTACAATCAAACACTGATTTATTTACTTACAGTTAAGATAAATTATAGATACATTTATTCATTAACATATTATTTCCTAATAGCGCCCAACTAATACTGGATTTTTGAGGCCAACACCAATTTCAATATTTGAGAGTGAAAACCTATTTTAATATCTGTACTGACAGTTTTTGTTAATCATCGGCATACATACATAACAATAATGTACCATATTAAGAATACTATAAAAACTGATAAAAGGTGATGGTAAATATTTCAAACCATATAAGTTTTATATTTATTAGCAATTATGAATGAGAGCTATTGTAAAGTGTCAAAAACACTGTAGCACAACAAGTAAGCCAGGGACAATCAGCAGTACCTGTCTGAGACACAGCAGAAAAAATTATTACTGCGAGGTTCAGCTCAATACGTGACCTGAGGCGAGAGCAGAAATAATTACCGAAACAAGTTGTGTGTGCAAACTATTTTTTTTTAGCCCAGTGAAGGACAACAAGCACTGGAGGACAAACGTGGGAATCGATAGTTACGTATTGTAACTCCAGATTCTATTAGTATAGGCGCAGCCCTCTAAGCTATGCTATTGGGTTTATCCCTTCGCGCATGCGCAGTCGTGAAGATTTCTTTCCCGCCCTTGTGTCCAGCACGGGCTTTTAACGACGTCCGCAGAAACTGCATATAAACAGAGCGCACCCGTTGCTCATCTCCCAACATCAGCTTTTTCTTCAGCTAATGTTACAGGAGCAGGTGGCCCGAATCTTAGAGGGCTGCGCCTATACTCATAAAATCTGGAGTTACAATACGTAACTATCGTTCTATTTCGTCTAGGCTTCGCCCTCTAAGCTACACTATTGGGTTAGGGCGAAGCTGATGTAGTCAATGCCACCTGCGACACAGAGCCCACAAACAGAACATAGACTAACTTCTTTCACTAATGCACAGGAGATTGTATCAGATAAACCGTTATTCTGATAAGAAAGCCTGCCATGGTTAGTGATGGTTAGTGATAATTGGTTTTGGTTAGTGATAATTGTATCATGATTGATAATTATGGATAGATAGATAGAAACGGATGAATAGGCATGGGGATGCCCAGGAGGCCGCTGCGCAGATGTCGGGTACTGTCATGCCTCTGAATAAGGTGGCGGACACCGATAATGCCCTCGTAGAGTGTGCTCGGATGCCCTGGGGGGGCTCCGTCCCCTCCGCGTTATAAGCCTGGATGATAGCCTCGCACAGCCAGTGAGACAGACGCTGTTTTGACAGGGCCGTGCGTAAAATGTACTGTGATAGCGCACGCACCGGACACAAATGGTGAAAAGCTTCCTCCGCATCGTTGTTATCAGGCGGTGGGAAAAACCCTTCGAAGGAAAACACTCTAGGCCAAAAGGAATTTGTCAGAACTTTCGGTGTGAATGAGGGGTTAGGCTGTAAGGTGGCTGCGCTCCCGTCCCCTCTAATGGAGAGGCAGGACGGCGAGACTGACAGCGCACATAAGTCGCCCACTCTCTTGGCTGACGTTAGGGCAAGGAGAAGCACCGTTTTTAGTGATAGCAACCTGAGAGATGCTTGTGCCAGAGGCTCGAAAGGAGGCTTCCCCTAAGCTCGAAGCACCAGGGCTAGATCCCATTGGGGTGTGAGAGAGCGCACGGCGGGTTTCTGTCACCTGACCCCTTTCAGAAAACGCTTCACCAGGGGGTGCGCAAAAACCGTCCTCTCTCCATAGCCTTCGTGGCAGGACGAGATAGCTGCCACGTAGGCTTTGACTGTAGACGGAGCTAAATCATTATCCACCAATGTTTGGAGATAAGTTAACACGAGAGTCCCGTGTGCTCAAGGAAAACCACAGTGCGCGCTGTGTGTTCTCTCGTGAGGCGAACAGATCCACCTCCGCTTTCCTGCTCCACAGCTTCTGAACAATAGAGGGATTCAATTTCCACTTGTTGTGAGAGGGCCCTCCCCTCGACATTGAGTCCGTCGCCCGGTTCAGGACCCCGGGGATGTAGACTGCTTTGAGGGACAACAGATGACTGTGGGCCCACAGCAGGAGGCTCTTTCCAATAGCCGGGCCGAGCGCACGCTGCCTTGGCGGTTTATGAATGCTGCTGCTGTAACGTTGTCTGTCCGCACGACATGTCTCCCCACTATTACTGGAGCACCGCGGACAGCTCCAGGCAGTTTATGTGTGGGAGAGGGGGAGGTGGCCATTCTCCTCCCACCACCTGTGACTCGCACATCCCTCCCCAGCCAGTAAGTAAGTAAATCGTCCAGATAAAACAGGACTCTGACGCCTTTTTTCCGCAACGGCTGAAGTGCCGTCTCCATGCACTTGGAAAATGTGCGGGGGGCCAGTGAGTACCCGAACGGCAGCCGGTTGTACTGGAAATGGGCTCCTTGGAAAAAGAAGCGCAGGAATTTCCTGTGTCTGGGAATAATTTGGATGTGAAAGTATGCGTCTTTCAGATCCACAGACCATTACATTACATTTCAACACATGTCTGATAGTCAGCATGTGGAATGGCCGCTCCATGATGCATCGGTTGAATTGGGACAGGTCGAGAATGGGGCAACCCGCCTGACTTTTTTGGAGTGAAAAAGTAGCGGGAGTAAAATCCTTCGTTCTCCTCCCCCCAGAGGAACGCGGGAAATTGCCCCTTTTGACAGTAGCTCCCCTAGCTCTGTCATCATGGCATCTGACTCTGGGATGACACGGTTGTCTCCAATACGCCTGTGAAACGAGGCAGGGGGAGGCGAACTGGAGTGTGTAGCCCTGTGTTATCAGCTTTGATATCCATGAGTCCATGTGTGTCAGCCTGATCCATGCTGCGCTGTGCTCTGAGAGCGGGCGCGCGCATGTCTGTGTGTTGTTTATAGACATGGCCAGCAAGGAGCGCAGAGCCCATTCCGCCGCTGGGCAAGACGTGAGATCGTGACGCCCAGCCCATGGTAGGGCTCTGTTGAAAGGGCGGCGGCCGGTCACCGCCATGAGGGGTGGGGGCGGCCACCGGGTCATTGACTTCCTCGTCCCGCTGGCATGGCCGGGCGGAGAAGGATGACTGAGCGGCACCGTTAATAGTGAATGAGCGTTTGCTCCCGCTGTCTGCATAGTGAGAGAGCGGTGTAGCTCCGCATGCAGCGGTGGGCTGGTGTGCACTTGTGTGGGGAACGACTGTCATGTTGTCAGCGCACTGTTCAGTGGGAACAAGGGCTGGGGTTGAGGGGAAACTGCTCTTTAGATGGGTGGGAGTGGCCCTTAAAAGGGGCTTTGTGTTTCCAGCTCTCAACCGTATGGGGACAGACATTCCCCGCGCCCCGAGGCCGCTGTTTGTTGGGTGGCTGAGGGGGTGGGTTAGACCAGGTGGGGGCCTCCTTCATGGTCCTCCGGCTCCATGAAGCCTGCCGGTCATGTGGAGGAGGAGGAGCGGAGCACGAAGCCTGGGAAAACGCAGCCGCAGCAGAGGTTGTTGGGCGCTTACTTTCACGGCGGTTGTCATGGCAACGGTGCTGCTGTGGAGGAACCGCCTTCCAAGAGCCGAGCCTTTGAAATCGTTCAGCTTGGTGAAGGTGGGACGTGGCTGTCTGTAGGCGGGGCCCAAATAGTCCTAATAGGAGCTATGGGGCTGTACAGAAGCTCGCGTTTGACTTCAGTGGGTAGCTGTGTCATATGGAGCCAGATGTTTCGCTGGGCCACAGTCTGCCACGCCATGACTCTGGACAACGCCACCGTGGACGCCGTGGTCAGGGTGAGGATCGAGGTCATAGCTTTGCCAATCTCTGTGGCTAGCTCCGGAGGAAGAGCTCCCGGAGTGATGGCCATGGCGGAGATGGCGGAGGCTAGCAAAGCTATATTGTTCTGTGCCGCGAGACCCTGGGCCGAACACTGGTGTGACCGGTCAGTGACGTGAGCACATACCTGATCCTGGGGCGAAAGAGGACGAAAAAAGTGGCAGAATGGACGCCAGGCTCTGCTCCAGAGGGGGGACCGAAGGGAAGCTCGCTTCTGTGTCGCCTTGAACCCGAGTGAACGGGGCGTAGCGAGAGACGGGAGCCTTCAGTTTCCCGGGCTGGGAGAGCGCCTCCTCCACAAACGGCCGAAGCTCCGTAAAGCGCGGCCAGAGTGAAGCCCGCTCAAGAGGCCGCGAGCGGGGGCTGGAAGCTCAGCCGGGAGCGCTATGCCTCTCTGGTCTGCCGCCTTTTTGATGATCTCCGGCAGATCCAAGAAGAGAGTCTTAGCGGTGGAGGGTGGAGATGCCTGAGGCAGAGGGGAAGACCGCCGGAGCGGTGCCCTTGGCCATTCCGGAGATGGGGAGAGCCGCAATGGGAGGGCATCGATCTCCGTTTCGAGGTCCAGTCCTCCCAGGGGGGAGGAGGGACAGCCGGTGACAGAGGCGTTATCCGAGGGAATCGAGCCATCTGACTCGTGCTCGTCGACAAAGCCTTCCTCCGGCAGATCCAGGGTGCTGACGGATTCCCATCTGTCTGCCCAGCTGCCATCCCCTTCCCCGCTAGCCTGACACTCCAGAAAAGCTTCCGCCCTCCGGTTGAGCTCTTTAGATGGCAGGCGGGCGCAGAACTGGCAGGAGGCGTCGGGATGAGAGCCAGGCCAGCGTGAGCGGCACCAAGGCAGGTCTCGCAGCGGGGATGGAGGTCCAGCGGCAGGATATACCCGGTCATGACTGTGCATGCGCGAAGGGATAAACCCAATAGCGTAGCTTAGAGGGCGAATCCTATACAAAATAGAACGATTGGTGCAAAGGCAGCTGTGATCGTCTCAGCTCTAAGGATCAAAAAGGCATGCGTAAACAGCTCCACCACTAGTAGCACACATAACCAATCTTTCCTATGACACACTCTGTGAGCTGGCACTATAACATAGATAAGAGATAAGAGAATCAATTTTCATACCTACGCCAATCTTTCAGGCAATAGCTTCTTATCACACTCGTTCAAACCATAAGCATAACTCAATTGTCCAAAGAATCATTCAACGTATGAATTAGTTTCTGGTTTCATTTATAAAAGAAGTTTGATTTATTTAGAGGTACCGACTCGGTACATAATGGTTCATTTTCCAATCCAATTTCATGCAATGAGCTGTCAAATTGTATTTTCATAATGTCCGTAACTGCTTATTGTGTGTATTTTGGGTTTCATTCTCTAACAACCTAACTTATGAATGTGATGCTGATCCACAGCCAACATGTTCAGTAGCGTTAAGAATATGTAAATTAGCGAACCCCAGTATAGCAGTTTTTAAAACAAAAAAGGAAATGGGTAAATAGGCTTCTGAATACAAACAATACAAACGCAGAAAGAACACACATTTTTAAATGTGTGTATAAATTTAGTTGAATAATTATTTAAAATGTGCGTACCTCCTGAATCTAAATAGCTTAAGTAAATTCATTGTCTCTGTAATGACGTTATAACAAAATCTGTCCTAATTTAATCTGAAAAAATGCTGCCCTCAGGTTTTTGTTGCTCATATTCAGATCTGTGTCACATATGAGAGCAATGTAAATTGGGACACCTTTGTCTGTACTGTGGACTTAAGAGTTGGTACTGCTCAGAGATGCACAGAACAAAAGTTTAGTTTGTGATGTAGTTTAGGTTAGTCTAATATTTTAAAATTATAATGCAGCACAGTACTAGAAATGTCAAAAGTTTCCCTGTCAGGCCAGCAGCTCATCTATCTGCTGGAGTGCCTTGCTCTGCATACCAGTAACCCTACAGTGCCTACTGTCACTATTCCAAATAACATCCCAAAGGGTTTTGGCAGCACAGCATAGCAAGGATTTAAATTTAATTCATACGTGAGTTTTGAACTCCACTCAAAATCAGGCCCTTATACAACCTTGCCACTTGAAGGCAATGCTGTTTTACTTCTCCTGTACCTTACATTTACATTTACATTTTACACAAATTAGGGATGTAAATAATAACAATAAAATGAGGTAGCAAACAGACTGTCCAAGTAATCACTCACAACTTTAAAATGAGATCTATGAAGAGACAACACAGCTGAAGATGAATAGACACACCATAACTAACTATATTAACGCATAAAGTGGATTCACTAGTATGCAATGGACCTAAAACAGTTTTGGAAAACAGCTGGTTGGTGTGCATCCAGACTGAAGTGTCTGAGAAATTTCTATTCAGTAATCTGAAAGGCAGTGGAGCATCTGTACAGGGGGATAGCAGACTCCTCCAGGAGCACGGGCAGAATGCTAATGCTGTAAGGCTCACCTCCTTCCTTTCTCCTCTCTGAAACATACAAGGGCAATGCTGCATTAATCATGGATTCACATCCCTCCTCCTTCATCCTCACCTCCCTCTAAACACACACAGCCACCTCTCTGCTTTTTCTGTTTCTCCCTCTCACAATCACATGCACGCCCTCCCATCATGGGCAACATCATTAAAGAGACCTGTTGAACACAGACTGTAAAATTGAAATGTCACTTAACCTAAAAAATCATGAGAGTTTTCATAATCACTGTAATCAGATCGTCCACTAAATAAACGACATGTCCCTGAACTACAACAGAATATACAGCATCATTTACATGCACATAATCTCACATCTCTTAAAAACCCACTACAAACATGGACAAGTACGCCCGTCCACCCACCCACACACTTTTTTTCCTTCAATTCTGAGCAAAATGAGTGGGAAAGAGATACAGAAGCACATAGTAACTTTTATTTAAAAAAACACTTTAGGAGAAAAATTATCATACACACATAATGGACAAAGACCGGTGCAGAAAATGGTGGTGGTGTTTCAGATATTCAAAGCATTTTCTTAATTTCTGCATAATAGTGTTACACAATATAATACAAATGGTGCCAGAAGCCCAAAGGACAGAGTGGTGTGAATAGGAGGTGAAACATGAACGATGACATTATAAGATCTAATTTTATTCATAATTAAAAGATGTTACTGAGGGAGACAAATAGCCCTGTACCACACAAGAGAGCGGGCAATTAGTTGTCTTAACTCTGAGATTAAGTGACACCATGAGGACAAGACTGATGCAAAAACTCAGGACAGGAATGCAATTAAACCTTTATACTACTTTGTTTTGAAATGTGTACAGAATAATTTGTAGTAATAGCATATGAGAAGCAATGTGAAGAGTAATGTGTGGCATAAATGATCAGAATCAGTTTTATTGGCCAAGTATACTTACTGTACATACACAAGGAATTTGACTTTGGTAGGTGTTAACTCTCTATACATTCAACATATAGACATGTGGTAGTAAACATTCAGTAGACAAATAGAATATAGACACATACTGTACAGTAGAGACAACAATATACATATAGGCACATAAACATAATATACAAAAATACAAATATACAAATAAGACATATTATCAAGACAAGTACACATGGAGTGGGATGTAAAGTGCAAAAGGTAATAGTGCAAAGTAGTGTGCCAGATGCATATTGGAATGATAAGTATGTAATGTGTAAAGAAATGGGTGAGTGGCTAAAGTGGGGATGACCCCACTTATGCGCAGTTCAGTAGAGTGATGGCAGTGGGAAAGAGGCTGTTCTTATGTCTGGTTGTTTTTGTGCGCAGCGATCTGTAGCGCCTGCCAGAGGGGAGGAGGTTAAAGAGAGTGTGTGCCGGATGTGTGGGGTCTTTGGTGATGTTCTCTGCCCGCTTCCTGGTCCTACCAGTGTACAAGTCCTGGAGGGAGGGCAGCGGGGCACCAATGATTTTTTCAGCAGTCTGAATTTTGTGTTGTAATCTGTGTTTGTCCTGTTTTGTGGCTGCCCCAAACCAAACGGTGATGGATGTGCAGAGGATGGATTCAGTGGCAGCAGTGTAGAAGATGACCAACAGCTCTTGTGGTAGGCCATGTTTCCGCAGTTGCCGTAGGAAGTACATCCTCTGCTGAGCTTTTTTAAGGATGGCGTTGATGTTGGACTCTCACTTCAGATCCTGGGAAATGATGGGAGCCCAGAAAGTTGACATCATGTGACATCTCTCAGCCGCACATGCTGACTCCTGTCAGTCAGGAAGCTGGAAATCCACTGACAGATGGCAGGAGAGACAGTGAGCTGAGAGAGTTTGGCGGTAAGGATTTCAGGTATGATAGTGTTGAACGCCGGGCTGAAGTATATGGTATGGGGGCCGACCACGCATATTTTAAAGGACTGGAATCAGCTAAAATAAAGCTATTCAAATGCTGATCCTTTCTTCACTGTTTTGTTCTCCTAAGTCTGGTAGTGTTGCACTGCTGCACTGCTTTACTATAGTGAGTTCCATGAGTAACTTGAATTAAACAAAATTAAACTTTAGCAGTTTGGCTTGGCCAGTGTCTGTACTCAGCCAAAGATGATATTTGAGGGAAGTTCCTCCTCTAACAGTAAAAGTAGTGTTTCTGTAGTTCCAAAAACAATTACAGCTAAGTGATACATGTTCTCTATAGCTGATCGTGTCACATCAATTTCAGGAGTCGTAACCTCCCAGATAAAACTGTCATATCATTAATTTAAGCAGATCAACTTAAAGGAGACCTATTATATACAGTTTCAGGTTCATACTTGTATTTTGTGTTTCTACTAGAACATGTTTACATGCTTTAATGTTCAAAAAACACTTTATATTTCCCATACTGCACATGGCTGCCTGAGACGCTCTGTTGGAGTACCTGTCTCTTTAAAGGTCAATTCCGGCGCAAAACGAACCTAGGGGTTATTAACAGATGTGTACCCACTCTATCGCTCTCTGGGACATGTTTTCATGCTAATCGGTAATGTAACGTAAACATTGCCTGCCTGCAGCAAATGACCATGTATGGAAATCCG
The DNA here is from genome assembly GCF_031162955.1 of Sander vitreus. NCBI lineage: Eukaryota > Metazoa > Chordata > Actinopteri > Perciformes > Percidae > Sander > Sander vitreus. Next base: position 18,336,262 of record NC_135862.1, on the reverse strand, counting down.
GCTCGGTACGACATCATACGGACCAAGAGTAGAACATTTTTTTTTAAACCGGATAGTTCAGAACAGTGGGAAATCTGAGGTTTTGGCTCACAGGGATTTCTTTTAAACATGTTTACCTAATTATTTGAAGCTTTGGCCACGTGTAATATGAACATCCGGCATTGTAACATTATATATATTAGGGCTGTCAAACGATTACATTTTTTTAATCGCGATTAATCGCTGAATGTCTATAGTTAATCGTGATTAATCGCATATTTTATCAGTTTTTAAGTACATATTAACAATCGAAAGCAATTGTTACCAGTGTTTCTTAATTGGGAACCAAATGAATGCAAAGAAAGTTACTTTATGAACTTGATTTTAAGATTTGTAATTATTTATTTACTGTAAACAAAAGAAAAATGTGTGAATCATTATTGCACAATTCCTCCAAGTACCTAACTAAAAAACTAAAACTCCCTATCCTTACCAGAGTCAATATAGTGTTTATTAACTCCTAAATAATGTTGATTACTCACTGACGTCCAGTGATCACCGGTTAATGAGACAGTGTTTGCAGCACCTTGCAGCAGTTCCAGTGTGGCTGCTTTCTCCCTGTGGTATGTGTATGGTGAAACTACTGTCTCCCTCGACGGCAACGAGACAGGTCAACCGTAGTACATCTTTAAGACCCAAGTCCTCTACGATGCTGACAGGTCTGCAGTTAGTTGCCACCCGTTTAGCCCGCTAGCGGGTAGCATCACGTTAACTGTAGGTGGTAGCTCAAGCTTGACGTGCTTCGGTGATATTTTAATTCGGCTTTACACAACATGCATATGGCTTTCGACTTGTCTACGAGCTGTCCGGGAGTTTTGGAAAATAAAAAGTTCCATTCAGAGTTATTGCTGCTGTCTTTCTCCATCATGCCTTCAGCCTGCAACAGCAGGATGTGTTAGGAGGAAGTGGCAGCTTGATGATAAGTAACGGTGCTGCAAAGGTTCAAAATAGTACGCAAAGCCGAGTGAAGTGTAAAATAAATTAATAAATGCCGGCATGCGATTAAAAAAAATTTATCGCGTCACGTCAGCCCTTAATCGCATCGCGATTAACGCGTTAACGCTGACAGCCCTAATATATATATGACAGAAAATACATAAAAGCATAACAGGTCTCCTTTAATAGTTTTGAAGACCTTTGGTATTCGGATTAGACAGTGGCTTGTGAAAAATAAGGTATGCCAAAGTCAGTAGGCTGCACCTGTTATTTCAATGTGCAAATACATACTGTATCAATAGTTAGATTATTACAGGTATGTTATAAATAATATATCATAATAATAATTAAATTTCAGCACATTAAACAATGTAGTGCACCACCTGCTGACGATATTATTGGAGCAGCATGTCACATCATACCTGGCAACTACAAGCTTCACATACACAAGAAAAAGGCAGCAGTCAGATCAGCAGCATGATCAATAGCCCCTTTATTGCTTTACCAGCCTGAGAGCGAGAGTCCATGTTTAGGCACTAATGCACTCCCCTACTCTCCAATCAATACAGAGTGCTGCTGATTTGAATAAAGGAGACAAGACTTTTATTTTATGTTTTTTGCAGCAATGTGACTTTGCTTTAAGTGAACACTGTCAGGACATCAGTATTGCCACAGAAATGTTTGGCTAAGATTAGACAATAAAAATATGAGAATTATTAGGAAGATATAGCATGTGACGGGTGATGTTGCCGGTGTCCTTCAGTCTGGTCAGAAAATAGAAAGCCTTTCAAAAGGGCATAGAGATGGACTTAGAGATGGCAATTGGGCTCCAACACATTCCAAGGGAATGATAATGGAAAGTTTAAAATGGACCTTAGAAGAGGGATATTGGAAAACAGATTGAAGTGGGTAAGAGGGTCGACAAAATGCAGGGTGGAGAGAAATGTGTGATGTGGAGGAATGAAAGGCTTTAAGAAAAATTAAAGAAGAAGTGGGGTGTTGCAATAGCCAGGGGACTTTTAAAGCACTGGTGCAGTTTTGCAACATAAAATGTACCCATATACCCAGAATATTGACAAACTCGATACTGTAAATTAAAATATATTTTTGTGCTATGTCAATTAGCAGTTCAGAAAAGAATTACATGCATGTGACTTATGGATTCAAATATAATGTATCGTTTCTACACTATGTGCTTTACAAACCTATACTGTATATTGTTAGTGAAAAGGGAGCAGCACAAAAGTGTGCTTACAAAGTCCTAAATACTGTATTGTGTCACTTGGAATCTTAACATTGTACAAAAGCAGGTGTATATTTGATGTGCTGATGCATTTTTGACACTTTCTGTGAACAAGGAGTCAAATAGATGTCAGAGCTGAACAGCATGACACAACAGCATGCTGGATATAAAGCAGTGGGGTGAAAACCAGATAACCAGACAAAGGATGACACTTATAGGACATTGCTTCCTCCTGGTCACTGTGAAATGACAAAGACAAAAAAAAATAAACATGGTGGAGATCTGTGTCCTGCTCACATGGTTTCCATTCAACCCCCACAACAGGTACACTACCTGTGGAGACTCAATTAGAAAGCCATTAGCCGCTGACAGACTGTGGACTAATTGCTGCCTCAGGGGAATTCAATGTAGGAGGACAAGAACACACCATGAAATTGATCAACTAGCAACATATTTTACGAGGACAGAAGTCTGTCTCATATTTTACTGACCAGATCACCATTACTGTAGTTGACAAGTTTGTTTCCTTTTTCTAGCAGACAGAGCGTCAAACAAACAAATCTCACATGTATCTTTCAATCTCTTACTTTTATGTTAAGTAATCAGCTATTATAGTGATGAAAATCACCCAACTCTTAGTCAAGAGGCTTTCACAAGACACTAGCAATTCCCCTTTAGTCTTTTCAGGAATTCACATTCTTGTGATTACTAGAATTAACTCACATTTTTCTAATCCCTGAAATATTTACAAGAGTTTACAAGTTTTACACAAAAAACAGTCAAACTGGAAGACAGGAATGCATCGATGCAGTTTTATCCCTCCTATTAACAATTCCCATACCTCAATTATCAGTGCATCTGCTGACAGTAAAGTACCAATCTGATACCAGTTTTTACTAAATATAAAAAGCTGTACTCATTGGAATCACTTAACGTAAGGTAACATGAGGCCAGAGATTGCTGCAGCCCGCCACGACTGAGTGGATGGACCGGCGGAAACACAGAATGACATTGACAAAGAAACAGAAACTCCTGTGGATCGGTCACGTCATGGCCAATTCCCTATACACCTCATAAGGTCAGGATCTGCACTGATGCTATATATAAAAAATATTCCATTTGCATCCAAGTCAAATAAAACTCAAACCTCAGTTTCAACAATCCAACTTCCTTCTTATAACTGCAGTTGGGAGGACTTTATTTCACAAAAACTAGTCTTCTAAGGCAGCGTTTGCCACAAATCCTATAAATCATAAATTCTGTGGCTTGTTTTGAAAAGCCAGCTGCAATTTAGCCATTGTGGGCCACAATAATTACAACAAAACTCTTAGATCCTCAAGAGACTGAGTAGTCTGTGTTCTTATTAAATAGTCCATAAAAGGAAGGTTATTCGATTAGGTGTGTAAACAAAGATAATCTATACTATTAAAATAAAACCTGATTAATGGCTTGTGAGCATTAATTGTAAAATTAGGTGTATTACAGTATGTTACTGGGCTGCTGTTGACCTATTTAGAATGTTTATTGGCTAATCATGAGTGACTGCCTTATGTAGAATCAGATTACATGTAATGTAGCAATGTAACTATTCTCTATCACAGATGCTTTAACATAGGATGTATAATATATTTTCTTTGGATTTGTTGAGGTTGAGGAGGCTTTGGACTTCAAAACTGCATGTTCCCACAACTCTGCATTCTGCACAGGGTATACAATTTTAACAGATGTCTTCCCTTCATGCTGAAGTTGTCAGCCCTTCAGCGTTTTAGCAAGTGACGTCAGCAAAACACCAGTAAATCTCTTAAAACTGGGTCATATTCAAATCTTTCTCTGCAATGGGCAACACTTGCTGGAAGCAAAGTAATTATTGTCTGGGCTTTTCAAATAGTGGTCAATCTGTTTCAGCTAAATATGAGATTCATACTGACTGCAGTTCAGCAGTTGCATGACATGATCATAGCATGCGTCTTGAATATATTTATACTACGGCTGTCAACAATAACGCATTAATACATGCGATTAATCTAAAAACAACTTTTTTAACAAACAAAATTATTTTAATCAGTAATCATTTTATCAAGTCTGACCCCAACCTCTTCCTTTTATCGCAGCGCGGATGGTTACGCTTGGTGTGATAGATGTGGCTCTGCAAACATGAGTAAACGATGACAGAGGAGGCGGTGCCCACTCTGCTGAATGGCAAGTTTCGTTATAAAAACTTTTGTTATAAAATTGTTTGAAGTACCATCTTCGGGCAAAACACATTTTTGCTGATGTTAGCAAAGATGCTAGTGCTGAGACAGGGTCAACAAGCAAACGACACTGGCGGAGTGTAGCCGGGGCAAATTTGTCAACAAAGCGACAACAGCAAAGCTTACTAGTGCAATCGCTAAATGGGTCGCTACAGACTGCAGGCCCATCAACATAGTTCAGGACCGGGGGTTTTAAGACATCATTCAGATCGCCACAGGCGACCCATCATACAAGCTACCTTTGAAGGGAAACTATTTTTACAAGAATACATGAACTGTACAAGATGAAAAAGCTACGAAAGTGAGGCAGTTGGTACTTTTATTGCACTTACTAGAGAGCACTGGACATCAGTAAGTAACCATAACTACCTCGGTGTAACAACACACCTAATCGATGGCAACTGGCAGCTGCACTCCACTTTTAAAAACAGAAAAAAAGGCATTTTACCGAAGCATGCGCTAGCCAGTTTATATGAAGTTGCAAATGAGTGGGACATACCGGGCAAGGTCATAACTATAGGAACAGACAGCCCTCGCAATAGGATTGCCGCTGCAAGGAGTCTACCATTTGAGCATTTGCCATGTGTGGCGCACATAATACAAAAGGTAATCACCACGTGGCTTTACGGGACAGTGGATTTGGCATTTAGTCAAATGCTGTACAATAGTCAGACACTTCAGACACAGTCCCACCAACACAGCAGAGCTGAAAGCTCAACAAGCCTCTCATGGACTAATAGAGGAGTGTTTGCCCTGTACATCACTGAGCTCCTAGGTGGTGAAAAGTATGTATCCTGCTCCGTGGTGCTATCTACACTGTCATCTCCTGCGTAGAATCGAGGTATATGATGTTGACCCTGCCTACATACAGTCCGTCTTGAGGACTAGGCCTACGCAAAGATTTTGAGCTCAACCCCAAAACACCACAAGTATGTGATGGAACTTTTTCTACAGAATTAAGGCAGCTGAAGTAAGTTTGCTCAGCTCTGTGAAGACGGAAACAGATTTTGATTATATCAACAAGCCACAACTTCTAAACTACTTTTATGGTATTTATATGCATTTTGTATTTTTGTCAACATGGTCATCATGGTTGCTGGTGTCTTGTGCAGATTCCAAAATTGAAAAAGAATGGCAAAGAGGCAGATACATAACAGTCAAAATTATTTAATTATTAATGATTCCTCTCTACTCCAGGATATAAAAATACATTTTACTCCTGCCGTTTCTAGAGCTTGTGTAACATTGTAAAGTAGTAAAATACACAGTAAATGGTGTCGGTTCCAAGGGTTGATCATGCTTTAATATTGTCTCCATCTTGGCGCCCGGATAGCACAGTTGGTAGAGCGGGCGCCCATATATAGAGGTTTACTCCTCAATGCAGCGGGCCTAGGTTCGACTCCGACCTTTGCTGCATGTCAGTCCCCCTCTCTCTCTCCTTTCATGTCTTCAGCTGTCCTGTCAAAAATAAAGGCTGAAAATGCCCATAAAAATAATCTTTAAAAAAAAAAAAATATTGTCCCCATCCACCATGGCCCTGCAGCAATCACACACACACACACACACACACACACACACACACACACACACACACACCACTCCGACTAGGAGGAACCTGAAACAGACTATTATTTAAAACTAAACTGTTAAGTTGTTATGCATTGAGCCTCTCCTCACACCCCCTCCCCTAAATGAAATTCAGCCTTGTGGCACTTGTGTCAGGTAGAACGTGGAAATGAGGCACTTATTCTCAAAGGCTTCTCCTTGATCTACTGTGGCTTGGATTGTACCTCATTTATATGACTCTTTACACAAAAGTGTGCATACCTAATTTGACATTCAATTTATTGAGTGTCATGCATCTTAATTAGTTTCAATTATTAAGAACACTCACACAAGACACATCACATGATTAAAGGCAGGGTTAATAAGGTTGAGAAGCTAGTGCAACTTGAAAGTAGCATTTTCTCTGGGCTCCGTCCAACCCCTCACCCCTGCCCTCGGCGCTCCCCCCAACACACAGACGTGCACGAGAACCACGAGCAGAGTGGAGAAAGGACTGCAATTTCCTCAAACAAACAGCTACACCATTTACATAGTTTCCCATAGTTTTATTTTTTCCCAGGAGGAATTAACAGTACAAAGTACCCTTTGCTTTTATATTTTGTTCAAATAAAAAAATAATTACTTTCCATTTATCTTATTACAACTATCAAGACATATCTCATACTGTACATGCCTCACAAAATAATTACAACTAACATGGTTTAAAACTACAATTATAAATATAAATAGTAATCAAAACTTTGTCCATGGCTCCAGTGTTAGCAGACAGGTCTGGCTCTGGATGTGGCAGTATCATCAGCTGTGGCAAACTACTCTGGCAGTGATTGTCCTAAAATGAAAAAACAATACTGTTACCATTTCTCTGGTGGAAATATGTAGTAACAATATCATTGATGCTATGTACAATATCATTGATGCTATTTATGAAACTATGTGTATGTATTGCCAAACAAAGAGAACAGTAATTGTAATCCATGCTCACTTCTGCCTAAGCTATAGGCCTAACGTTACTCACCAGTCAGAAAGAGGCGGTGAAACAATAGTTGACACAGCAGGGAGAGGTGGTCTCATCTATCCGTGTTTCCACGGTGTCGACGTACCAATACCCTTTCTACACTTTCTCACTCCAAGGCGATGTTGAGTTCTGCTCCAATAATGAAATTTACTTTATTGTAGCAGGTGCTGAGTGATTCAGTTTTTTTCTGGAAGAGCAAATGGCACAAAATGGCTTTAGCCTACAATTTGTAAATTATGAGAGCAATAGGAAGACCTTCAACGTATAAAATGGACCTTTAACTGGATTAGCTAGTGAGGGGACTTTACTCTCTGAAAGTTTTATTTTTATTTTTTATTCAGTCTCACAGTGAATTTCAAAATAAGAGCAGTCATTTTATATTAGCGTAGCTAACTTAATGAAAGTCATTGGTTGCAATGATTTTATTGCACATGTTGTGAGATTATGGCATGACTTCTAATTTCATGTACAGTGCCCATCTTTATCAGCTTTGAAATACATTTCTCTGTCCATCTGTTCCTCTCTCTATCTATCTCTTTTCCTCCTAGCATTGTGCTTGCAAGATGGGTTGATATAGACATGCATTATTCATCTGTGTGTCCTTTATGTCATTGCAGAGCTGAGCTTTGAGCAGAGGGGTGCAAAGCAGGACTACAATCAATCAACTGGGGTGTGACACTCAACACAATGGGATATGTTGATTGGATGTCACAAGATACCCATGCAAATGGAAAAGTGTTGTGGACCATTCTGTATACACCCAGATTTTCTGTCCCCTTTTCGCACCAGCAACAGTTGAAGTTCATTGGTATTCTACTCCTTAGCCAGTAAAATACCCAAATCACCTGTTTTAGAAAAGACACGACTGCCTCACCACATGGCATAGATTTGGTCAAAATACTATCACTATGGGAGGCACTCAAAGCTTTAATCGTGTTGATATGATTGCAAATCAAGAACAGTCAACAGATCTCATGCAAGAACATTTTTCTATAGTCATCCCAAACATCTCTTACCTTTTTCAGTCAGAGCTTGCACGTTCAACAATCCAAGTAAGATTCATCCTCCATTCCTTATTTCAATTTGACGAAATCTGATCATGAGTAGGTACGCGTTCATGAGATGTGAACATTAGCATAATTGATGCCCCTAAATTTCTAAATGACTTCCTGTTCCGCTCCATTTTTCCTCACAAAAAGATTACTAAAGAGTAAAATAATTACTTCACAGTGATAAGCTTAAAGTCCTGATGTCAGAAAGCAGCAGATGAAAACTTAACAAATGTAACAGTGTCAGTAGTCATATTAAAGGTCCTGAAACAATTAGAAAATATTAATACAGTTGCCAAAGACATGTCAGAGCAGCGCTGTAATGATGTACTGTAATGTACTGTAACTGTGACAGAATAACAAGGGAAACGATTGATGTGAATTTGCTAAACAGCGTAAGCAGCGAAAGCAATGCAACCCATGATTTAGGATGGGAGGTGGTCAAGTACTACAAGCCTGAACAACTCGAGAATTTAATTTGCAATGTAGAGAAATTTCTATATACAAGACAATTGGACAATCCGACAAGATGTTTTAAATTATTTAGTTCTTGCATGAGGCCCATTGTTACTTCTTGTCTGACTATGCCCCTACTGTATACCCCCTAAATTAGTCATGTGTTGGAAGACAAATCACATTTATCTTCAAGCAGTAATTAAAGGCAGACAAAAGACATTTGCACCATGAGGTCCTGAAGTTTGCAGTGTCACAACAGCAGTTGATTAAAATGCTATTTCAGGATGCAGGGAAGTTTGCATTTGCTGATTGAGTCATGTGCTGATACACTTCCTTGAATATTAGCATTCCACTATTTATGCAGTTTGGTAACCTTCTAAACAATGGCTATGGCATAGGGTTAAAGCTTTTAATCCAGAAAATTGGTCCAATTAATATTCTGCAGCATACTTACTTTTTTTTTTAATTGTACTAATGCTCAATTGTAATTATAAATTTCAAACAAAAGGGTTGAAATGCAGAGTTGGTTCCCTAAACTCTCATCTGTTCCTTATTTATCAGAAAAGTCAATTTCATGGCTAATAGGTTCATTACTGTGGTCATGCTTGAATGGCCTTCTCTGATAAAACTCACTCAGGAGTTAAGAGTTAAGCCGCTGGAGCACAGGTCTTAATAAGGTTCTCTCTCTGTCTCTCTGCTTATCTTTCTCGTAACAATATTACAGTCAAGTTAAACTTTGACCCTTTTGTTCATACAACGCCTGTATTTTAGACTATTGTTACTGCCGTGTGTGGAGCAAATCCAGCGACACAAGATAAATCTTCTTGTGTAGAAAAGGGCACAGGTTTGTCTCAGCTGCTCCATTTACTACAGACAATTTAACTGCTGTTCTGGGGGGGGGGTCTGCAAAGGTCCAGCTAGACAAGACAGGTCTGTGCTGCATACTAATGAGAGCCGACTGTTTTTACCACACAGCCTTGTCACATCCTGTATTCCAGCCATGTTCTCATGCTGTCACGCTGCGGTGGAGATGAAGTGCTTTGTAAGGAGATGCCTTGCTACAGCATGTGCGAAGCTCCGAATTGTGTTTGAAATTGAATTCTGTATTGTCATGCAGATAGGCTCAAACCTAACCTGCGTCATGTTGTTTTTGTTTGTTTTTACAGCAAGTTCACAAAACCACACCCCAATATTCTGATTCAGCAGAAACAGTAACCTGACAGAGGCTAATGATTGTGAAAGCGTTCTGCCAGCACTTCCACCTGCCTAATCCCACATGCATGTGCAAGGTGCAATCTCATTTCACCTTCTACTGTCTTCCCAACTTCATATTCCAAAAAAATGCATCTGTCAGACAAAGTGCAATTAAATCTTCAATATGTTTATGTGCAACTTGGCTGGATAGTTTTCTCCCTTTCATCTGTTCTAATCTAACGCTTGCATGTAATATTCACCAGAAGGCTCTGGGTTTATAATAAACCATGAGGGCTAAATAATCCACTCTTTTGTCCCCAATCTGATTGCTTTCTCATTTCTTCCTCTGCCTCCCTCTTTTTGTCATTCACACTTTCAACCTTCAAGGGCACTGTTCAGGATTTAACAGTGCATGCTAAGCACTACAGGTGTACGTACACACGTACACGTACACGTACACACACACGCACACGCACACACACACACACACACACACACACACACACACACACACACACACACACCTAATGGAGCTTGTAATGTTGTGGTCAGGAGGGACAAAAGAAGAGCAGTTCATGTGTTTGCAAAGCTATTTGTCTGAGCTGGATCACTGCTTATGTCTAATCCAGTATAAGTGACCGGCCTCACCAGTCCGTATTGATTTCCAACTTAAGTGGAAGATAGAGCCTCAGAAGAGAGAAGGAGTTAATATCTCTGGCTGACAGTTAAAGAGAATTAGACATATTTGAATGCTGGCTCTAAACTGTAAATTGAGACTTCAGCTGGAAGAGGTAAGATGACAGTTGAATCAATACCTTAGACATCTATCTGTATTTACCACACAAGCAATACTGTAGCATCTGACCAGTGTTTTGGGGCAAACTAAATCAACCAGTGGTAAGATGCTTCATGAAAACTAGGTTTTCAGTTGGGTAAACTAGAAAGAGGAACAAATAATGCTCTAAGAGTTTTTGCTCCTTGACAAAACAGCAATCAGCTCTATAAATAGCTCCCACAGACGGTTCTGGCCAATTATTTTATGAATAATAATTTAATAATGACTTGCATGGAGACATGTCACAGTTAAAAACAACAGCAGCATCTTCTCTCCCTCCATCTTAGCTTTTTTGCCCAACAGGAGGTAATAGGAGTGGGGGTGAAAGGAAAGTCGGTGGGGGTGTTATAGGTAAAAAAAAAAAAAAATCGATGCAAAACAGAAAAATCTGTCATTTTGAGCAATGTGCGAGTTGAATGTCTGCTTGGGTAAACCAGACTGAAACTTTACACATCAACATCAACGGGAAGGGGATGCTCTAGAAATAGTAATGTCTTTATCAAACATTTTGTCAGTGTCAACATAAATTGTAAGGTGAAAGTATTTCTGGATCAAAGATATATCTCCATTTCCAGCCTCACACTGTAAAACACAGAATACCAATATCCAACTTCTCCTGGAAATAAAGAGATTTCAGCTAACATATGCCATCTTCATCCCTGAACTGTCACTCTTCAACACAGGGAGAGTCACACTTTAAAATGCAGATGTATTTAAATTATGTCCATGACAGTATAAGCAATATGGCTTCGGCTTAAATCAACAAATCTATGCAGTGTTGACACTGACAACTAAATAATATCTTAAGTAAGAAAACTGATAACTCTACGTTAGTCTAATGCAATGTCTAGCGCTTTATTACAGAACTATCATTAAAAATGCTTTCTAAAGCATGCTCGCTCTGAGTATAATGACCTGAGCCACTGGAGTGTATCACATTTTGGGAATTGGACAAGCTTGGCCCATCATCAAACATTACTCAGCATCAGTGTTCAGTTTAGTGTAAATATCAACTGCGGGGGCACACAGAAAAGCCTGTGCCATCCTTCTAGTGATGCCTCATTTGCATTTATACAATGTAGCACTGAAATATTATTGTGACAATGATGATGGCGAAGTTGGTTGTAGAATGAGTTATGGAAGTTTCTAGGCAAGCGTATAACTTATTCCTGCATAAAAAAGATATCAAATTCTAACCTGCAGTCAAGTCACTAACTTGCAATACCGTGCAGTCCTAATTATATTTGTGTACATTATGCTCTGGATGGGACAGCCTTTGTATTCAGTATGACGAAAGCATGCATGTCACGTGAATGTATTACGTAAACATATTGCATACCTATGGAAGTGTATTCTCGTATTTGAGCTGCACACAGGGCTATAAGATTTACAATTGACACCAGGCATAATCCCATGCAATACAAACCTCATCTCTACTTTGCATTGCAAAGCTAGATGGGGTTCTTCACATACAGAATGGCTCAGAGCATTGATAATAATACTGAATAATGTGCAACAGTCAAAATCAACCAAGGTTTTAACTTTGAATTACCTCAAACATCTGTTCAGCCAATCAGGGACCCATGAGAGCAGAGCTCAGTTTATAAATCCCAAGCAGCCCCACCTTAATCCTCATTGCGGAAAAACCAATGGTTGGCTCAATAATCTCCATAATTAACATAATATCACCAATTCTGCAGTTGCTGGATGAATGAAGGGATCATCTCCATGCATTTTTTCCTTCCTCATTTTTACTCACCTTCCATCGGTCCTGCATGTGAAATACATCTAAATCAGGGCAATGCCGCCCTGAGTTCTCCTCAGCATTTTTGGGTCATGAAGATAAGAGACAACACTGAGCCGGTGTTTCTTATCTATAGTTGAAAATGTCCTGCATGACATTTTGGATTCCTTAGACTGTCAAAAAAGGGCACATGTACTTGCATTAAAGGTCTCAGCCTGTTCTCGATCAAAAGAAATTCTAAAGTACAAAGAACATCTTATATTGGCCAGAAAACATTCACATATAACAATGATCCACATGGTTCCAGGTAGAATACAGCTGTATAGACAGATAATACTATTCAGCAGTGATAAAACTACCTTTGTAATGTTTCCAAAGAATGGGTCTATTTGCTCCTCAGCCAAGTTTACTATCCCATGTAGGGCTGGGCGATATGGCAAAAATGTGATCACGATATATTTTCCCATTTTGATCGATATCGATATTTATTATGATATGATTATTTTGCTGATACTGCCCGTTCGAAGTGCATACTGACTGAAGCCTGAAGAAAACAGAGGTTTAATTACACTTTAGAATATAGTTTATTAACATTTATACCATGGTCTGGGTGAATACTCGATTCTGATTGGCTGCACGGTGTCCATAAAAAAAGTGTTATAGGACGCCTACTAAAGGAGTTCCAGTGAAACTGGCTGCTTACTGTTCTAAATGAATGTGCTACATTAAAACAAAATGGAAATGTGAATCTGTTATTTCCAACACTGTGTTGTATCAATGCCTCGTCCTGTGAACACCACAGTATGGCGCTGACACACAAGCTCCAAGAAGTAAGTTATACTGCCCCTCTGAACTGATTTTGTTTCACAGCGAATAACGTTATCTCACATCCCATTCACTGTTCAGGTCGCTACTTCATGCTGCGGTCTACAGTAACGTTACACATTAACATTACAACTTTCAATCTTGCTAGCATAGCTTTCTGGCTCGGAGCTGACCTGAAGGGTTCTACGAGCTCAGCAAATTATAAATATAAATATCTCCCGTTGCTAGGGCTGCAAGTCATATCTAAGGTTCATTCTATTCCCTGGAGCAGTGACCAACGTTTCCATTGCATAAGAACCTTATGGGATGGGAATAATTGTTCCAGGTATTAGTCAAACCCTCAGGTGTAACCAGGGGAAACAGAGTTAGTTTGGAAAAACTTCAGATTATCGATTATAAAACTTTATTTTAATTTGTTAAAATATGAATTAATGTTTAAAAAATGTATATATTTGGCAAGTGACCATGGTAATAACCTTCGAGGTGTCCACTGTCAGGTATTACTGATGAGAAAGTCAAGCCTCCGTAACTGCGGAGGGCTGTCATCATAGAGATGGCATCTCAATGTGCGTTTGTGGCATTAATGAGAGGGGCTGTAGCTGGTGCCGACCCATCTTCGCTGGCAATTTTATTGCTTAATTTACGTTAGACCGGCCGCAGCTTGGTTTTATAAAGTAATTCACAATATTTCCCTGTTTTGCCATGGCTTGGGCTTTGACTTTCCCACTTGCATGTCGCCGTTTGTAGTTTGTGAATCTACGGTTGTCTACTCCTGCATTCAATCAGAGAGCAAGAACGCAACATGTAGTTTTTTGCCTTTATCGCATACCCTACAGTCTAAAGTCATTTATTTAAATGAAAAAAACATGATTGTTCATGGTTTTAATAGAACAAAAGATATGAAAATCACTGTAGCCTATTTTAACACAATTCAGATTGTTCAGAGGGAATTCTTTCCACCGGTCATTCGGACCGGAGACAATTCGAATTGTTGGTCCTCATTTTTTTTTGGGTCAATTGACCGGTAATAACCAGACAACGGAAACTCAGGTTTGGTCGCTGGGACAGTACCTGTTCAGACGATGGAAAAGATTTGTTGTGTTTCCCGTCCTGGTTGGCACCAACCGTCGGCATATTTTGCAGATTGGCTTAATCTGCTGTTCGTCGCTTTTGTGAAATCAGAACCATTTTCACACGACTAACGTCGTGTTACCCTTATTATCAACAATGTTCTCAGCTTGAGAGGATAACACAAGTTCACGTTCATATCCACCATCACTTTGGTGGCTCACACACAGAATTATGGACTCCACCAGAATCAATACATTGAGTACTAAAATTTAAAATGTTCATTTCCCACACTAAACCAAGTTGGCAGAAGCTCTGTTGCAGTGTGTATTGGTTGGTCAGCTCGTTTGCAAGTAATGGAGTTCGGTGCTTTACTTCGCTAAGTTTAGATGATGATCTACTTAATATTTACAAAAAATCTTTACCTGCATCTTAAAAAGCTAATTATTAAGTCCAGGTGTTGCACTGTTAAAGGTTCTATATTTGTTATGTGAACAACAATAACAGAAGTAGACATTGGCAATAAAAATCTTCGGCCTCAGGCATCCTCCAACAATGCTCATTTAATAACTATAAAAAGAAAATCACGCAAGTAAAAGCAAAAACTGAGCATTCTATATGCAGACAAAGTGTGTCCATCTGTGCATGTACATGTTTGTCACTCCAGTGTTATTCTTTTCTTTTCCTTAAACGCCATGATGAGAGTCAGTCAGTTACCATAACAGTTAAACATACCACTAACATATCTACATTTGGAATATCTTCAAGTGCCTATTTGTACTTATTGTACTTATTGATGTGCCTTGTTTTGTGTCTTTGTATTGTAATTGAAAAAGTCAATAAAAACATTTGTCAAAAAAAAAGCAGCTGACTCTAAGACAAAAAATGGTGCAAGTGCTCTCATAATTAAATTTCACCTTTGATTATTAGTTTAACATGCAAAATAGATTTTTTAAAATTGTGAATAGACTCAGAATCTTAGAAGATATTAATTGAGATGTGAATCAATTTTTTTCCTATTTCATCTTGTGTAATTTTTGAAATATCACTGAGTCCAATCATTGTGCCAGAATAAACATCCATACAGCGTGACCATCCATGCTGCCACAAAGTGGTTCAGATCGGCTGTGTTGGATGCAGAAATAGATGACAGCACCTCCTTTTGCTGCCCACACTTAGTGTTTTCTTGTAAATGGAAAATGTGCACCACCTGCTACAGTAGAGCAAGCCAGCAGCCTCTAAGCCAGGCCCAGACACATCTCCTGGTCTTCTGAGTGTGTAGGCGGACAAACTCCTTTCCACTTGGTAACAACCGGAATGTCTCCCTAAGTGTGTGAACTTCAGTGCCTCTTTCACCAGGCAGCTTTCTTCCAATGCATCAGCAAAATCAATCAGCCCTACATCAGTGTCACTACATTGTATCCTTGAACAAATTGTGCTAAAACAAAGCATCATTAAAGCTGCAAGCAGCATTGGACAGGCCCTCGCACCTCCTTGCGCGCCAGGGTTACTGGCGGACACCGCTCCATGCGCCCGTGTATTTGCGCGACCGTCGGACATTGCAAACCGTCAATTAAAAAGGAACTCTCTGCTGAGTTCAATGATACCTCACACAATAGTCTACGTCAAACGGTCCATAAGTTATGAAAGGGGGCGTGGCTTAAGCATAGGGGGCGAGCAAAACCATGACCAATGACAAAGGAACTCTACTGAGTTCAATGATATCTCACACAATAGTCTACATCAAACAGGTCATTAGTTATAAAAAGGGGCGTGGCTAAAGTATAGGGGGCTGGTCAAAACATCACCAATCAAAAAACTCTGCTGAGTTCAATGATACCTCACACAAGACTGTACCTTAAACGGTTCAAAATGCATGGCCTAAGGGGCGTGGCCTAAGTACATGGGCGTGGTTAAAGTATAGGGGCCGGCTCTGTATCACATGTAGACCACACATTAATGTAAATTGGATGTTTGTCATATAAGGCTGATATCCTGTTGCCATGACCAAAAGTCAATTTTTACCTATAGTTGTCCTCAGGCCTAGACCCTTGTCAATCGTGCGAACTTTCGGGCAGCTATGACAATGTACACTAAAGTTACAACAACTTCTTCGTTCATCAATAAATGCCTAAAATGGCCACCACGCCACGGCCACACCGTTGGACAAAAACTCAAGCTTTTAATAACTTTTCATCGTTAAGATCTTGAGATGGCACAGACCAAATTTGAAGTCGATCTCAAGGAGGAGTTCGTCAAAGTATAGCACCTTGACTTTTAGGCCTACTTCCTGTTGCCACTAGGGGACGCTATGACTTAAAGTAAATATCGGCTTGTAGATGTCCTCAGGGTTGGACTCTTATGAATCCTGAAATTTTTTGAGCCGATTGGGCAATGTACACTCAAGTTACACCCACTTCCTGTTTCGTTGGCGAAAGGCACAAAATTGCCACCCCGCCACAGCCATGCCCTCTGACAAAAAGTTTTTCTTTTAATAACTTTTCATCTTTAACGTCTTAAGATGGCACAGACCAAATTTGAAGTCAATCGGATGAAACCTATAGGAGGAGTTCGTTAAAGTATGATGTGGAAATGGCCAAAAACACACAAATTTAATTGAATTTTTTTTTTTTTTTAACTTTCAAATCAACTTCCTGTTGCGTTAAGGGTATGGCTCCAATTAGCTTTTTTGTACGTCTTGACATGCTACATATGTGTACCACGTTTTGTTAGTCTACGTTAAATGTACTGCAGGAGCTCAATTCTTTTTAATTTTGTAGGGGGCGCTAGCGAGCCATTTTTGTGTGCCTATTCCCAAAGCCCTTAAAATAAGTACATTTTCACCAAGCTTGATGCAACTGCCAATTTTGGTGAGTTTTTGAGTATGTTAAGCCCCTCAAAAAGGCGATTCATTTGCAGAAAAAAAAGAAGAATTCCTTCAGTTTCAATAGGGCCTTCGCCGCTGTGGGCGCTCGGGCCCTAATTATGCAATTGTCACTGTGGGATTTGGTTGCATAAAAAGTCAAAGACAGGGGAGGCAAATCTGCAAATCTGCTGTAAAGATCAGATCTGAAGAAAGAGCAAGAGCGAGTTTTCCACCCTCTAAAAATGACACCTTGTAATGCAGACAGATGGCGTGATATCATCCATCATGGACGTTTCTTTCCTAAAATTTGTTCCAAATGCACAACCCCTACACTGGACTGACAGGGCCCTGTTGCTTGCCATCTGCTTGCCATGTTTGGCACTAGATCATACATTTCCTGTTTGAGATCTCTCCTGTTGGGGACACCATTGATTACTCACTCCGACACTCCTGTCATAAAGACAGCGCATCACTCAATCGATGTAATCAGTTCAACATCTTTCAACATCAGTTTCAGGTATATATTCTTACCTCTAGAGTGAATCCATCACATTGCAAAGAAAAATAACTTTGTTACTCAATTGTTTCATTTGAGAGTTCCCCCAAAACTGTTTTATTTCATGCAGAAGTGATTCTTAGTCTCTATGTAAAAAGAGGGTTTGAATCAGGACTGAGAAGTTCAGTTGTTTGTTTTGCTAAAGCCTCCCTGTGCATTTCTTACAGAGCCCAACAGAAATCCAATCTTTACCGATCATCCAGCCAGCAAAATAAATTAAAGTCAGTTTGTCAAGTGGAACAAAAATCTAATCTGTTTGTTTAATGATACAAGGCTGCTTTCTAAAGGGCCCACAAAACTGCCTGTTAATAAGTCCCTGTGCCTTCATTGCTTATCAAAACAAACATTTAAATACCCCTAAGAACATATCTATCAGTTTCAGAACTGTCATTAACATGGTCTTAGTATATCATAATAATAGCTTCAGTGTATAATATTTTATATTACAACCAGCAAAATGTATTAAAGGTGTCGCAAGGTGATTTCACATTGAAGAGGGTGATTTGATAATATGAATTGGTCAACTATCATAGATTTCTCTATATTGTGAATATACTTTGCTAACTATCCCTTTATGTTTTTTTGTATTTGGCCCAAAGAAATAAAATGGATAGAAAGGCATTCATATCAACATAGCAGAATGGTCAGAGTCGCAGCAATTTTATGTGTACCATTGTCATGGCAACACTTTTGTATTTAAACCGAATGGCCTTAACTGACAAATGAGCATTGGAGTAGTAACATTACGAGGTAGAGAGCCAGCCGCTAAATGAGTCAAATTTAACAACGTAATGCTTCATCCACACAAAGCACATTGCTATAGCCAGATAAGTTACAGCTTTGTTCGGCTCATTTTCTGTGACAGGTACGGCGTGGGGGCATTGCGGAGTTAGCAAGCTAATGTTGGCCAACAAAAGCCTAGTTCAGACCAAAGATTTGCGACGAGACGACCATACACTAGGGCTGCACAATATAAGCAAAATATGCGACGATGTTGTTGAATATCGTGATAACCTCTCCCGAGCTGCGTCGGGCCGCTCTCCTCCCAGCAAGCTGCACACAATTTGACTTGTGTTGTCACCATGATAACAATCGCCACTTTGTTTTATACTGATCAAATGACCACGGCAAACAGTTCAATGGCCTCTCTGTTCATTTTATTTCTATGATTTGGCCATTGTGGGCAATGTTGCAAATCAATTAATAGGACTGCTGCTTTATGCAGTAATGAATTTACATGACCTTTGGTTCAATGTAAAGTATCGAATTTAAAATTAATTTTTGGATTAGCCAAAACAATAATCAGTTTCAAATCCATTCTTCCACAAAATTTACTGCGTAAATAATACGATACTGCGATAGAACCTTTTCCATATCTTCCACTAGGGCTGTCAGTTTTTCAAAAACCTAAAGCTTGAATGAATGAACTAACGTTTTTCAGTATTTGTTTGTTAATTTAAAACCCATATAGCCTGGTCCCAAACTTTGTTGTAGAATTAACGTTGTTTCACCCACCACTATTTTACGTTGTTCCTCTCCAATTTCAAAGTCACACTGCCCGGATAAAGTACGATCAATTCATATTCTGCAGAGATGATTAAGAGCCTGAGAGCATCAGCACCCTTCATGCTAACGAAAAGACTAATTCACAGTGGAGGCAAACATGTATTAATGGAAATGATCACTAAATAACTAAATGCCACAAAGAGATTTGATTAATATTCTCCCCACTTTCGAATGAACTAGCATTTCATTTCTTGTATCGCATTGAAGTATTTGATCATACAGTAGCACTCACCACAGGGTGTACATGTTACAGTGCAGTGTATGAGTCAACCACTGTGGCATCAGCAAGAATGCATTGATTATATAGGACTAGTTTGGCAATCTACTTTAACATGACTCATATTAGGGCTGGACGATAGAACGATCTTGATATGGGATCGCAATAAAATTCCGGTCGATAACGATGATTAACTTGGACATATTTTACTCGATTTGGATAGATCTAACAGCCTATCACACAGCAGAAATAAACGCCATTCCATTTCAGAAGGTGGCGGTATTGCGCACCAAAAGTTGTTTGCCAACCGCCAAAAAACGTCAATAGAAGAAGTTTTTGGCATGCCCGTCAAAGTACATGCCCATTTCCTACGCAGAGCATTGTTTGAGCTACCGGTGGTGAAGAAATGAGTGGAACCGAGGGGCATGGGCACGAAAGCGACGGTGAAAGTGAACTTGCATCATCATCCAAAGCTGAGGAAATTGTTGACAAAAAAGGTAACAGTCAATATAAACGTCAATTATATGGAAGTGGTTTGGATATCTCAAAAGCGACGAAGCGCAGATTAACCCGGTCTGCAAAAAATGCCGTCGGTCGGTGTCGACCAAGACGGGAAACAACCAATCTTTTCTGTCAGTTGAAAAGGTACCATCCCAGCGAACACAGCGAGAGTTTGAAAATGCGGGCCCATGTTAACGTTAGTCTGCCCACAAGTTTTGTCCAACATCCTAGTGGTTCTTCTGCTGTTAGCAGCACTAGCGGGGCTGAAAAACAACAATCAATCGTGTCGTCTTTTGCAACCATTGCCCCATATGAAAAGTGAATGTGATAGTAGTCACAGCTTTTAGTTTTATTTACATTATTTACATTTACATTACTAACTTGTACTGTTTTGTTAAGGCAGATAAAGCATGTTTGCAAAGTTAAATGTTTACATTTAGATGTTATTCAATATATTCTTTTATCAGACAATATATTCTAAACCAAGCCATGTTTGCACAGTTCAATGTTACATTATGTTATTCTATTTTTTATGTTAATAAACTATATTCTAAAGTTTAAGTAATGAACCCTCTGGTTTCTTCAGGCTTCAGTCATTATCAGGATACTCTTCAACCTGGCAGCATTATCAAATTATATATCATGATAAATATCGATATTGATAATATCAATAACAATAATACAATTGTTTGTAACAATAATAACAATATGGAAAAAATTATCGTGATCATATTTTTTGCCATATCGCCCAGCCCTAACTCATATTGATACACAGAGAGCACCCATAGCATCAACACCACCTTCCATTGTTCATGCACCTATGCACAAATACACACACTTTCAGTCTCCCAGTGGTGTAACAATGTGTGCCTTGACAGTGAAAAGTGCTGACGGTAGTGACCAGCCCTGTGTTACCTTGACCATGTGCCAGAGAATCAAGGGCAACAGCCTGGTAAACCCACAGGCAGGGCCAACACCCTACTGCTGCCACCCACACAGGCTGTCACACTCCTGAGCAACAGTCATCCCACCGATGTACGGGAGACTGCAAGGGAGACTAAAATACACCTGGTGTCTCTGATGCTCTAAAAGGCTAAATATTCGGTAGTGATTTAAGGACATTAGACTAATTCTCAAAATGGCAAGATTAATTATCTTTTATTCCACACCTGTCAAAGGTTTAGTTATGTACCCTTGAGTGTAATAAAGACCTCAATTAACTGCTACAAACATAACCCCATCACTACAGAATACAGAACAAGAATGAGCAGCTTAGTGCTGCATTTAACTCTTAATTACATGTAATTGACAATCAATTTCCTTCCATTCAAACAGTGGAGAAGTAACACAAAAAGATACTGGCTTCACATTTTGTGGCATACACATCAAGACTCTTTACATCTAGCCGTGTGTATTAAAAGTTAGGCTGATCAAGGTTTTCCTTTTATAAGGTTAAGAACAATCAGCATCAGATCCATTCAGCTTAGCAGAGTCATGCAAGCTCCACGCTGCCACCATGCCGCCAGGTGCATGAGTGTTGAGGTGTTGTGTGGATACTTGTGGGACGGACATTGACCTGGGTGGGAGAAGGAGCCGAGGTGCTGTGAAGATCCCCAGCTGGTGTGACAGACACAGGAAAAAAGGTGCTGATCTTTGTGCCACAGCAGCTCGAGGAAGGCCTTAATGAAGAGGTAGCAGCTTAGAAAGAAAAGGGTCGTCCTGTCTGTCAGAGCTAAGGCAGTGGCCCATTAGGGGTGGACCAAAGACAGGAAAGTCCTAGCTGACAAGGAGTGACTAGGGACAGGCCCAAGTCGACAGCTAGCACTGGCTAATTATTATTCGGTGCTAGGGAAGTGGGAAGGAAGAGAACCAGGCAAAGGCACAAAACATGGGTCGGAATAAATTGGCAATTTGAGGAAGGGAACAATAGCAAAAGGCTTGTGTCATGCCATCTATACTGTATCTACAATGTGTATATTGGAACCCTTCCCTGGAGGCATTTAATTTAAAACAGGACAGTTGTCAAGAGCCAAATAAATCACTGTACAGGGAATTTGCTCTCACGATAGCAGAAAACCCTAGTTGGCTTTTTTCTTAATTTTGTGGAAGAGTTGAGCTTCTTTAAAAAGTATAGCTTACTGTATGTCTTTGATCACTTGTGACTATGTATCCATGCAAATGTACATTGTATACTTCTTTTTGTGTGTTTGTTTGCATGTGGGTCTGTGTGTGAATACATGCGTACGTGTGCAAAGAAGAGTAACTCTGCTTATTAGTGGGCCTCCTGTTGGTGTTCAGTGGCCCATCTATTTGAGGTTGATCCCTCCATCCCCCTAAAGAAAACAACTCAAAGGAGATACAGAAAAGAAAAACAAGCATGGTTTGGCACTAGCAACCACAAGGCCATAGTGTTCAGATTACAAAGCCTTCTTTACATTGGTGTGAGGTCTGATCGTCACATGTACTGTACCAATGTGCATGCTGTTAGCATCTACTCCCTCCACTTCAAACTACACTCACCTACACACACCCCCACCATCACTATCAATGTAGCCTTATAGGAACTTTAAATCACTGCTACATGGCAATCAAAATATAGTGCTTTTCAAAAACAGTTGCCAGAATAAAACCAATACCAGACTATCAATGTTTTCCTTAACTAGATATAGCAGAGATAACTTCAAATTAAGCTCTATTTTCAACTTTTTAGTAGTGAACTAACCCAACAGGGAGAAATGACTTGAAGGAAATGCCAACCATGACTCCATAATCATGTCATTGTGCATTGTGCAAGTCCTTTGTCAATTTCAAGAAGGGAATTCCCTCTCTGCCGGGTCCCCTAAGAGTATTGAACACAGGGATAAGGCATTGTATTAGTAGACAGTCAGTCAGAAAAGCCAATGGGCTTAGACCACAGACAACATGGCAGTCTCAGCTCTTATTAACACAAACGCACTAAGACAAACACACAGATATACAGCCTCCGGGGTGTCTACTGTCCCAGTTACCCTCAAGTGAGTCAATGAAAACAAAATGGATATTGAAGTCCTTAAACTAGTAGTTGAAGGAGAGTGGCTATTTTAAGAAAACTGCATTTTCCAGTAACATGAACTCCCAGGGGTAGCAACATGAACAGATGAAATGAGATGACAAACACTGAGTGCTCCAATTGCTGAGTGCCTGTAGGGAGGAGCATGAAGTTGTGCATTTGTGTTTATCTGCAGAGTGTGAGTGGTTGTCCTCTATGTGCTCCCCCAAGATTCAGCCCTCTACTGCAATCGCACCTCCCCGTGGGTGAGTGTGGTGTCCCCCATGCACTGCCTTGTGTTCCCACGCCTTGGCCGATGCTCTCTGACATGACAAACGTAAACAGATGTTGCGCCCGGACAGGAAGTGGATGACTTCTGAGGGGCTAATGGAAAAGAAGCTGTTCGTCTCCGTGACAGAGAACAGTTAGGAGGTCACAGTACAGCAGGAAACAGCAAAGAAAATGTCCCAGACGAGTGGGTGTGTGTAGGTTGGGGGTGGGGATTGAAGAGGCTGTATTTACAATTTCTAACCCCATGGTCAGGGTTAAACAGCTGACTACAGCTAGTTCAACTTTATGGCTATAACCTTACTGACCCACAATACCACCCAGACTGTAATTGAATGGCAGAACACAGAGCTCATATCTAACTAAAGCAGAGGGAAGGATGAGAAAACGAGAGAGGGAGACACAATTATAGAGAGACATTTTGGCACCTACTATTATCAACATTTAAGTAACAGTTGTAGGATTATGACAATAAAAAAAACCTAAATGACAGAAACAAAAATATTGCAGCCAATTATATGTGTAAAGAGCACTTTATGGGAAAAATTCAATAACAGTATTATTTTTATTTTTTAAAGTAAGTCCACACTAGATATGGGAAGGAGGAGAAACATAGCAGCACCGCAGCCTCTATGGGTTGAAATGTATAGGCTAGGTCTGTTATACCTCTGACCACATAGAAAATCATAGCTGGGCATATTATGTGCTCTGTTCTACTCATACCACACCCAACTGTGATGTAGCTTGTTACTATAGTGCCATGGTACACCACAGGTACTCAGGGTGTACAAAAGGCACGTTGTCACCATTTGTTAAGGTACTCTCTACTTTAAAATGAGAAATACAATTTATTCTCATTTTCTGGTGAATATTTCCTAAACTGAACTTCCACAAATTCAGTAGGCCTCAATTCAACAACTACTATAGGCTACTAACAAACTGCTGACGACCACAGGCACACAAATCAGTCCGTTTTCCCCAACGCAATATTTGCTCTTTACAAATCTTTATACCTTCATTCCTATATTTTCCTGTTTTGTTTCCCTTTTTAATAACATTGTACCACATAATTATTTTTCAAGTGCACGACAATTAAAACATAATTGAGAAGTAATTACACAATAAGCAGAGAGCTGTAATCTATTGTGTTACCAAATTAATTTGATCTATTTTCTGTATTTTACCAATAAGAAAAAAAAAAAAAAATCTTTCTCCATTTCTGTATGACCACCCAGGCCCATGTGAGTTTGGGCCAGGAGTCCTTCAGGGTTGGGGAAAAGGACAATTTAAATAGATCAGATGACAGCAGACTGCTTCAAAATTTGAAACCAGCCACTCCATTAGCGCTGGACTACCTCTGTACTGGTGCAATCTGGAGCAAATCACAGTGGCACCAAATGGAACTGCAGGATGCCTGCTGCAGGGACAGGATAAAAGTCTGTGTGCTGGGTCCTCTGGGCCTGCCAGCTTTCATCCCACTATTGCACGATGGCCTGCTGATGTTTGGAATGCAAAGCATGGGCTTGAAATAAGACGGCCACTGAAGGCACATCTGCAACTTCTTTATCTGATGAGCTCAGGCCAGAGAGGGTCCTCTTGACAGACACGCCACACACACAGTGCTAAGGAGGGTGTGCATGTGCAGTAAGTGTGGGATAAGAAAAGAAATAGCACACACTTGGGTATTGATAGGCACATGCACACAGCATAACCATGGATGTCTACAGGCACTCAGAGTGAAAGGGTGTAAAAACTGTAGTGAATATTAGACAGCGGAGTGTAGGGACAGAGAGAAAAAGCTGGATGAAATATTAATGGGAATTAAATATTTATCACTCTTCTATTGAACTCTAAAGTTTTGGGAATGCAGTGTTTTTGCACCAGCATATTTACCCCTCTTTAAACTAGGAGGATTCCTGAAGAGCCGTGAGAAGGCTGTCAAGTGGTCAGTCCTGTCTTTTCAAATACATGTCCAATTTCCACTCTCATCAGGATGCTTCTTATGAAACACAGTGCATAGAGTTGCAGGCAGTGACAGAGAAGCTGTTTTGCACTGATTTGCTGTGTAATTATGGTCTGACAGCCAGAGTAGTTCAGATGGATACCGTGTAAGAAGCAGGTACTTGATGTTGGGTGCATACATCGAGGTACACAAACATGTTGTCCGAAGAACTCATACTGTATGAATATGAACCTTACAAATAGATACATTCTGTACAAAAGCCCCGCGCACACTACCCAACAACTACACACCAACCACCGTGAATGAAAGCTCTCTTTCCCCGCCTTCCATCAATCTTCACATCTTTCCTCCACACATGTACAATTCCTCTTGACACGTGTCCCAATCTCCGTATCATGCAATGTGAAGATCCAGTGAAAGTTAGTGTTGATGAGAGGCTTAAAAACATGCAAGTATTTGATCTTCTTAATCCTAAGTAAATAAGTGCTGCTTTACATGTGTAAAATGTTAGGGAAATACATATTTCTCTATGATCATCCGATGCATCCGATGCCCTCAATAATGCCATATTGTAATTGAGGTTTTCCCCTTAACCTCCAATTTGTTCTATATTGGTACAGGCTTATCATGTCGCTTCCGACATGCACGATCCAAAGGCAACATTATATGCGAGTAATGTAGACATCCTATTGTCAACATTCAGCAACGTGTATCAATTATACATGTATATATGTGTGGAATATATTTTTGATTTAACAGTTGTTTAGTCAACAAAATGTTGCCAAAAAAGTCAATCACAATTCGTCAAAGCACAAAATGACATCATTCCTCACACTTGAGAACCTGAAAGTAGGAAATTCTTTAGATTTTCACTTAAAAACGTACTTAAATGATAAATCGATTATCAAACTAGTCGATTTATTTTCTGTCAATCAACCAATTTATTAGCAGACAAATTGTTTCCTTACTACCAAGGTAACAGCTCACAACCCATTCTATCCTTTGATCCCTGTTCCAGTGTAGCAAGTCAACTTTAAATGCCCTGAAAACAAATTGGAACATGTGCCTGCCTGGTAAAGTCCTATTTTTAACTGTCACCATCAGACACCTGATGTATTTTCTGTGGGCTTTAATCATTCGTTTATCAGTTAGCCATGCCAGCACAACAGATGCCCCCCCTCTTCTTTACTGGAGGCTGTCAGGTACCAAGATGCCCTCTGGCAATAATTGCACCTGACAAATGAGTCTTGACAAAGGAATGGAGGGTGGTCAGCCTCTTACTGATCTGACGGTGCAACTTAATTGAAACTATCAATCAGAGAGCCACTATCTATCTCTTCCTTTCTGACTTTCATTCTTTCCTGCATAATCCATTTCTCCCACTCACAGCTGCAAGAATGTATCTCCTCTCTGTCAGTTTCGCTGCCTGTCATGCTCACTTGCACACGGCATGTATGTGCGCAAAATCCGTACAAAAAATATTGCTTCTCTCTGCTGGCTCTCCATCCTCATCATCCCCACCCCCTACAGTGCACAAACACATTACTTGTTCATTACATCATGACAGAGCTAATTAATACATCAAGCCTGCATTTTCTGCGTTTTTTCCTTTAACAGGTCTGCCTCTACGACTATGCAGCAGGTTGTGTGTTTAGTGCAGTGTCATCTAAAGTCCCTGTGTAAAAGCAAAGAAGAAGCTGTTTTCCAAATCACTACAGCCCCACACGGGATGTCACCGCCACTGTCAGGGAAGAGAGGATAGAGTTAGAACAAAAGGATATACCTCCCCTTGCTGGAGAGGAAAGGGTTAAGCCTATTACAGAAGACCAATCAGGACTGGGGGAGCACTGCAAACCTCTGCAGTGAGAGAGAGAGAGAGAGAGAGAGAGAGAGAGAGAGAGAGAGAGAGAGCGAGAGAGAGAGACAGAACAAGAGAGAGAGAGAGAGAGAGGAGAACAGAGCGGGATATAGAGAGATACTTGGAGTGTGATGGTTCGTACTCCTATCTAGACAGTTAGGCTGGGAGGGAGCGCAACAGAGAGTTGGTGAGGTGAGTATTCACAAACCTGTCCATATGGATGGATAAGAAAAAAAGTGGGACAAACGGAGAAGAAAAAACTCACCAACATCCCTGTCAGGACTAATCTCTGTGGACTTTTTCTGTCTGGGAGGGAAAGAACATCTGTCAGTTGTGTGACCGTTGTATGTTTATCAATATTCAATCCCAATTCTTGGATTGCTGCTGGAGGGAGCAGAATATAAACCAGCCATTTCAATCGGTCGACCTAGATTGTTGCAGAGCTGCAAGGAGAGGGGACAGCGTGGTGTATGGACCAGCTCCAAAGCATCAGTGTTTACCATGCATGGTGAGCTCTGCTCTGTCTTGATGGGGCACTTTACTTATTGGTTTGATTTACAACACTAAGGTGAGTAGAATGTATGTGACAGCAAAGAAAGCTCAATGCCACACATCTGTCACCACAACAAATGCATGGGATTAGAAACTATCAACATCATTTCCTGAATTACTTCAGTTATAATGTATTGTTGACTTATTTAGAAATATATGGTTATAGTTAGTGAAACCTAGTAATAACTGATTAAAATATGTTCAGTCTTAAACTTGTAATTCCAAGTAGCTGCTACACACACATTCCAAACTGTCAGGCTGAATGATATGAGAAACTTGATATGCAATTGTACACTTTCAAACTGTGGATCTTAATAACATGCATGATCCTCTGTCTTGCCTGGTACTAAAACGTGATGGCACATTGATCATTTCTGCTGACATTGTGGCACAGTAAAGTATGACATCTCTCAATGAAATAACCTTGAAGAATGACCGACATTTTTCTCTGAAGAGATTACATGGATCACATACACGAGGGGGCATCCATGTCTGTATGTATCCCCAAGAAATCACACTGCGCTAAGGCTCTAAGCAAGTCTGGCCTATCATTAAAATTGTATGACCATTTTAGCACCACTGTGGCTGTACGCAAGTGGCATACAGTAATTAACACAAAGCATTTTCCTGTAATCATTTACACAAAAACAACAAGAAAAGATAAATATTACTGAAGTTAATCTTTAACCCGAAAACAGGAGGCTGGGATGTCAAATACCAGTTACTTTTGTGCAAGCCCTTTAAAAGTGCTAGTGTTATGTAAATGCAATAACAAAGATGTAAAGTGAATCAGGCGATACATAGGAACATGATAAGACATCAGAGGCTTGTTGCTATGCTAATGAGAGTTTCCTTGTCGCCTCTCTGCTGAGGATATGTTTATTTTCACCAACGCATCCCCCACACTTCCTTGTCCTACTCTTCCTACTCTCACTCTCTCTCTCTCTCTCTCTCTCTCTCTCTCTCTCTCTCTCTCTCTCTCTCATCCATTACTCTATCCTTTCTCTCCTCAGGTCACTGAGACAGAAAGATGTGGCATTGAAGGACAGACAGATAATGTATGCAACTCCTGCTACCTAAAGACCAATTCTTGTCTGGGATCTTTTTGCAAATCTACCGCAGGCTCTCTGATGAACTCACTCATACTGCACTACCTCATGAGGATGACCTTCTCCTGAATCACTGAATCAACCCCCGTTCCATGCAAACATAAAAACTGGTGATCACAAATGTCTCAGTGATCACATGTCATGGTGATTGGACACACATGGACTCTAATAATCTGCTCTACTCACGCCATTTCCATTGAGGGTTCAGCATGTCGAGGGGCAAACTGGAGACCTCTGCTCGATTTTCATGTCAATGGCAGCTGGAACCAGGTGTACAGAGACTGATGAGAAAGGTGGAAAGTGAAGGCCTGTTCCATTAGTGCTCCCAGCGGGGACATGTGCCTAAACTCTGCCTGGACACACTGACCTCTCCTGGAAAGATTCTGGACATTACTATGGTGTACACTAAAGAATATACACGGCCGGTTGACAAACTCTGCCTCTTGGAGTACAAGCTAATGGATGTAACTGTTTTTTTGTATTTACAGATCTGACTCTCTTTTCACGGAGGACAAATAAGTAAAAAGCAAGGATTTGGATCATTGTACTATGAGCAGTACATTCCAGCCCTGCACAGGGGAAAGAGTCTGTGTTTCTTTGTTTTCTTGGTTGGATGGGTCTCTCCTGCCTGGGAATATCATGAGATTATAAACAGGAGGTGGCCCCAACATCTTATCCCTGTTCCACTTATCCATCAGCGCTCCCAACATCGCCAAAGAAAACGGACCAGAAATCGTAGAAAAAGTCTGTAGAGGACATTAGCGTTAGAATTATTCTCTAAAATCCACTGGGTGCATGTGGCTGATTCTTTAGCTTCCTTACCATTAAGGTCGTGAAAAAAAGCTGGCAGCCTACAGACAGTCTTTAGCGAGACGGACAGGTGCTTTTCTGGCTGTCAGCCTCTCTGGGAGGGACTAACAGTGAAAGGAAAAGCCTCGCTGGGGGGGCTCTGCTGGAGCGGAAACACTTTTCCACTGGCTATGTTTAGATGTGATGCTTGTCTCTGTGGATACAACATGGACTCTATGGCCTGATTACACAGCCTTGGTATTCAGATAGTGCTGGAGGGAAGGGTAAACATAAAACAAAAACATTTGTTTTTCTCCTTGTAATCTAGAACCCCGTACAGATTAGATTGATTTATTTAGGAGGGTGGATGATTTTAATATTGTATGTGCTATTGCAGTCATTTCAATTTATCTTGGAAGGCATGTGTATCAAAACCAATATTAATTAGCTATAACTGTTTTTGGTGCACTCAGTACTCCTTCAATTATTGAAGTCCTGTCCGAACAAACATCTTGTATTTTAAAGAGCATCTCTGAGAGTTGGAAGCCTGCTGGTGATGAAGTAAATTTAAAATTAAAAAATAATCTTCTGACAGAATATTCTTGTCAGTTATGAACCAACTCCTGTAATTTGGCCATGACTAAAATGCTGCCAGAAATGATGAGTACATATGTCAGCTTGAATGTGCTGTTCAGCAGAGGCTCGAAAGAACACTAAGCCACAACTAAGCCACTAGAAAGCCTCAACATACTAAGCCATTAGGGCTGTGAGGTTATTAGAATTGAATTTGTTCCAAGGTGTTTCTGTTATGTGCCTTCTCTGTGGATGCAACTGTCTGATTGAGGATGGTGATAACAAAAGTAGAAGCTGATTGATGCAAGATAGTTACTAGTTAGTCATGTCATGCACATAGGGAGACAATCTAATCTGCAAGGAAGAAGGTTTAGGCACTATTAAAGCTTCTGCTCTCAGCATTTTTATTTGAAACTTCTCATTTAAAACTTAAAAGGCTTCCTTATATATTTATAACTGCATTACATTGCACTACACCGCATTAGTCTGACAAGATTTCTCAGATGAGTGTTAATTACAACTTTCTAGAGATCCACAAACATGAACCTCTTCTTTCCTTTTCCTCTTCATGAATTCTCTTTTTCTCTTCTCCCTACACGCAGGATAATGCATATCCTTCCCTGCCCGAAACAAGAAGCCACCATGAGCAACGTCACGGTCACCGACAACACTGAACCCATCAGTCGCACCATGAGTCCGGCAACCCCCAGCCCGTATCCCTATCCTGTCAGTTTCCAGGTCTCCCTGACTGGCTTCCTCATGCTGGAAATCCTCCTGGGAATGAGCTCTAACCTCACTGTGCTTGCCCTCTACTGTATGAAGTCGAACCTCATTAGTTCTGTCAGTAACATCGTTACTATGAACCTCCATGTGTTGGATGTGCTAGTTTGTGTGTGCTGCATCCCCCTCACAATTGTGGTGGTGCTGCTCTCTTTGGAGGGAGACACTGCCCTCGTCTGCTGCTTCCATGAAGCCTGCGTCTCCTTTGCTAGTGTTGCCACAGCTGCTAATGTGCTTGCCATCACCCTTGATCGCTACGACATCTCGGTCAAACCAGCCAACAGGGTGCTGACAATGGGCCGTGCCCTGACCCTGCTGGCTGCCATTTGGGTACTATCCTTTGTTAGTTTCCTCGTCCCCTTTATTGAGGTGGGCTTCTTCGCCCAGGGCCATGCTGATCTGAACCAGACAATGGTGGAGAATGTCGTCCACACTAACCAGTACTATACAGAACTTGGCCTCTATTACCACCTGCTTGCTCAGATTCCTATTTTCTTCTTTACTGTTGTTGTCATGCTCATCACCTACTCAAAGATCCTGCAGGCACTCAATATTCGCATTGGCACGCGTTTCCACGCTTCACAGAAGAAGAAGGCTCGCAGGAAAAAGCGGCCATCCATGACAGCCATGACAACGCAGCAAGAGGCCACAGATGCATCCCAGAGCAGTCGCAACCCCACACTGGGAATGCGTACTTCTGTCTCGGTCATCATCGCCCTGCGTAGGGCTGTTAAGCGCCACAGAGAAAGGCGAGAGCGCCAAAAGAGGGTTTTCAGGATGTCCCTACTGATTGTTTCTACCTTCCTGCTGTGCTGGACGCCCATCACAGTGCTCAACACAGTTATCCTGAGTGTGGGCCCCAGTGACCTAATGGTCAAGTTGAGACTGGGCTTCCTGGTCATGGCATATGGGACCACTATCTTTCACCCTCTACTCTATGCCTTTACTAGGCAGAAGTTTCAGAAAGTCTTGAAAAGCAAGATGAAGAAGCGAGTGGTGTCGATCATTGAGGCAGATCCTACCCCTAATAATGCCATTATCCACAACTCCTGGATCGACCCAAAGAGGAACAAAAAGGTGACATTTGAGGACAAAGATGCCCGACAAAAATGTCTGTCTTCTGAGGACGTGGAATGAAAGAACTCCTCATCTTTAAGGTCTACAGTCAATAAAAGCAGCTAAAACTGACATCAGGTCATGATGAAAAAGGGAAAATGTTAATCCAAAGCAGTAATGTAAATATGTTCAATAGAATGTACAAAATCAAGAGGTGGATAATTTATTACTATTTATTGAGAACAAATGTAGGTTTCATATATACATCATATACTGTACTGTAGATATTGCATGGCTTTTTGTAACGGTAGCAACATGCAGTGCATTGTGTACATACATAATATATGTACAGCATAGGGTATATAAATAGAGAGAAGTAGGAATTATATATATATATATATATATATATATATATATATATATATATATATATATATATATATATATATGTACATTTATAATACATTTTGTGTTCAGTCACCTAACGCAGCAAAAGGCCTCCAATTCTCCCCTCCCCCAAGTAAAGTGTTTGTGATTCTGTAACAACTGTGAGATTACTCCCATTCATCACTATGCCACTTGGTCCCCAGTGACCACTGACCTTATTGCCTGCAAGCCCTCTGAGGGAAGGTAGACGACAGGTCAAACATGAAGAGACAAGCATGGAAAGGAAGTAGCAAAAGTAGTGTATGTTATGTTGCAATGGCCGAAAAGCTATGGGTGTACTGTTCACAATCACTGCTTTTAGAGCAAGATCAGTTGCATTCCACAGACACAACAGAAGACCATGGTTCTCATCACCTTGTTTGACATAAACCAGATGTAATCAAAGCCTAGTCTGTTTCCCTTTAACGGTCACATATTTGAGCCTAATGGAAAATCTACAGTTGCCTTATTTTGGTTTTAATGAATTGAGCATGAGTTTATGGTGGGACAGGGACTGTGACAAGGAGAGCACATATTGAACACAACGAAAAAAATATAACAAATTCTAAAAGTGACTAGAATCCTCAGATGCTGTTTTCATAAAGACATTATTTAATCAAACTAAAAGAAAATGTTGAAAATGGTTGTATTATCAAATTGTCTGTTTTTAATAATACTAGCCGAAAAACAATGCTCTCCAAATAAGCAAATCCATAACTGCAATAAAGAACTACTGCACAAATCTTAAAGCTTAATAGAAAATTCTGTTTACAATCCACAAATAACATATAATGAAATTATTCTTCCCTGCCTGTGTATGTCTACCCATAGTGCATTTCCTCCTTTGTTTATCAATAACATAGTGAAGTTGTGTTTCCCAGCTGCTGCTTGTAAACTATAATTCAGCCAGCCTTGTATTTTTGGCTCAATTTGTCTATGAACCAAGTTTGCCTTAAATAAGTAGAAATCATTTATTCATATAGCTGCAGAAGGATTTCAGTAGTAATAATCTACAAGAACCTCAATTAATTACATTCAGTCTGCGCCCTCATGCTAAATCTAGATGCAGTTACAATTAGCATATAAAGCCATGCTCCGGTCCCTGAGTCTAAGATTACATTCTTTCTAACATTTCTACACCGTACAATGCATTCACATTAGGGCTGCACGATATTTTGTTTCATTGTCTACATCGTGATGTGCACATGCGCGATAGTCACATTGCAGGAAGTTGCGATGTTGACGCTAAAACGTTTTTGCTGCTTGATAGAAAAGTAAACTTTCACCGTTCTCCTTTTACTTGCTCATTACCGGCGACCCTAAGACAGGTAACCATGTGGGCAGCGTGTGTATGTGACGTACCGTCCAACGGGGTTTATTGTTATGGTAAGTGAGGCTCTCTGTGTGTACTGCGGCAGCTGCTGCTGACACAGTGATGCACATATTTTTCCATGGGTAGTGAAGCTACAGTAGTCAGTGTTTTATGTTCGCTGCAAAGACAAAATAAATCACCTGATTAATGCAACGTTATCACGACGTCTCCCGGCCTTTTTTCACCGCATAAAGCTGCTACCAGCCATGCTAAAGCTAATATAGTTAGCCCAAAGAAACAAGGCGTCTGCCCCAACTAACGTTACAGTTCGGAACTGCGAAGCTGGAAACGTAAAACTAATCTACAACAGCAGTCTGTTTTTGATATAACGTAATTTACACTGATTTAAGTGTTCTTGGATACACAGTTTGTTGCTAGTGTGTGACATGCAGGTCTGCATGCACAGCATACCACCAATCACAATCAATGTTGATTAATCTATCTAACAAACAAGCAGGCCACTAGTCGACCACAACCTGAAATTTAGAGGAAGAAACATGCATGCATTATTACTATGATTCATTTTAGCCTGGATTAATAGTATTATATGAATACAATGGTGTCATTTCAGTCAACCAGTGTATTTAACCATGTAATTTCCCTCTCCAAAATCACTTCAGAATAGTAGTCACAGCGCTTACTTGCTTTGGTGTTTGTAAAGCATTGAAGTTCAACAAAGAATGGTTCACATAAGAAAAGTTCCTTTTTCATTTTTATTTTCTATTTAGATGCATTCCCCTACAAAATCACCCCAGTAGTGATAATCAGTAGTAATTATTTATTATTTCCAAATAGAGCTATTTACGTCATCTTGTAAAAATTTGTCATTTTTTTATATTGCATGAAAAAAAATATATCCCAATGTCAGTTTTTTTCCAATATCGTGCAGGCCTAATTCACATGTAATCATAAAGGTACACACACGCACAAACTGTACTTCACAGTATATCTTAGTAATGAGCTTATCATGCCTTTGCTGTCTCAGGTATAGTAGAAAATTGAAGAGCCCTTTAGATCCTGAGAGCACAGGACTATTGGCTACCAGAGCGATTACACAACCTCCA
Source organism: Sander vitreus (assembly GCF_031162955.1). Taxonomy (NCBI): domain Eukaryota; kingdom Metazoa; phylum Chordata; class Actinopteri; order Perciformes; family Percidae; genus Sander; species Sander vitreus. Next base: position 18,301,476 of record NC_135862.1, on the reverse strand, counting down.
TCAGATGCTCTCTGGCTGCCAGCATGTGGTTTGCAGCACAACAGAAAGGTCTGATATGGGAATATTGATGCAGGCAAGGTTCTTTATGACCCTGCTGTAAAAAGGCAGTCTGGATGTCACAGTACTACTACCTTGAGGGCATGTCTGTGATGGAGAGTGGAAATGGGATCACAGCCAGCAACAGATTAGCCGACAGGGGAGGGAAAATGATGACCTATGAGATGAAACACTGAGCCAGAGGATACATTTAACAAACATATGTATATGAGTCAGACTTCTTGAAGGAAAACCTAAAAGATGAGGTATCAGTATACAAATGCAAAGACTTATTCCTGTTACCAAGTTCTAAATCTGAATATAGACCTCTGCTCAAATGTCAAATGTCAGGTACTGTTCCAAACCTCATCAGTGTTACTGAAAAAAAAACATTTGTATTGATTACATTCTAAAATAACCTCTCAAAGACCAATACTATTTACAGTAACTAGACTTTGAGGTCATCATTTGTTTTCCATCCTGAGGTGCAGCCACAGTGGCTAAGCAAAAAGGCCTTTCAAGCACAACCAAAATAGCCTGATGTTCTGACTGAATTGCCATTTTGTTACCACTTCATTATTCAGTCTGACATTCACTTCTTGTTTCTTGTCATTTTCTGTTTGGGAGGGGGGTATTTTGCTCTCACTAATTACTGAGACTGATGTATCTGTTCTCTTGATGTCATTTTTATCCGAAACTGAAGCTGTGTGAGTACTGGACAGCAGCAGTTGGCTTCAAGTTGATCATGTTCATTGATGTTAGATGCTGTTTTTGTAACATATAGAGCAATGTTCATTTAACTATTAATTATTTCAGTCCCACTGTCACACACTGAGGCCATCAAAGGAGAAACAACAATAAGTATTGAATCTTTTGTAGAAAAACTTTTGGGAGAATTGCAAAAAAATGTCTTTATTTTAAAAAAATGCCTTCAATACATGGTGGTGTTCTGTTTTTAGTCAGCTTCATTTTCAGGCTCCATAGCTCCACCTTTTTTTTTTTTTAATCAACACTTACTGCTGTATTTGTTTGGATTCTGGCTCTGGCACAGTTAGATGAACTTCCTAACCTTGGTCCAACCTATAAAAGGCACAGATTGGCCCAGTAGTTTATCAAACTGGGGTAAAAACCCAATTAGGAGTGCAACAACAGAACTCTGAAACGCCACAAATAACACTGACTCAAGATCAGAATGGATGCACTTATACCTAAAATAGCATATTTCTGTCAAATAGTTGCAAAATGTGCTCCGGTATACTCTTGAAATATTCATCTTAAATACTAGATCTGTACCAAAAACATTTTTCAGAGCTTTGGGGTGGATTGTAAAATGTTGTGTAGGACATCAGGCAATGACAGTGACCTCAATTTTGTATTAATCTCATTATCGCGATGAAATCTAATATAACTTTTAAGCTGCATTAAGCAATTTTTGATCACCCAAGGCAAAGAAAAAGCAACAGAACCTGGACATACCTTGCTTTTCAAGGTACTTATCTTATTAAGGACTTCAAATAAATAAATAAATGCTCAGTTTAGCATGTGACTGACTTACAAAAATGCTGTCCAATTTACACTGTAAGTCTCATATCATGTGTCTTATTTTTCCCCTTTTCTTCTGTATATAATTCCAAATAATCCAATATTGTGAGGGGTAAGCATTTACTTTATTGTTTATTTAAACTCTGAATCTACCCTTATTGTTATGATTGCTACTATATTGACTGTACGTAGTTTCATGTAATTGCCCACATGGGACCACTTTCATATAGACATTTACAAATGTCTGCCATCTCAAGGTCAGCATTGCTGGTTAGCATATTGGCTAGGTTAGCAAATCGTCAAGACACCTCTAAGCCGAGGTGACCTGCAGAGAAAAAAACATAAGTCAATACACTACCACACTAGCAGAGGTTCACTGTGAGCTTTCAGAATCACTTGACTGTGATCACATACATGTCCCTCCCTCTCTCACTCAATGGCTGCTTCTCTTATGCAGCTATGCCCAATTCAGATGCCATCTCTTTAGGGCTCCTCTCTATCCAGCCACAGACACAGAATAAAAGCCTAGGAAATCATATTACTCTGTCCGTATGGAGGCTCTATTGCATTAGGTCAGCAAACACTCAACTCTAAGTCTGCTATCGTAGAGAAGAAGAAAATGAATTGAGCACACCAGCCAGCACTGCTTGAAAAATTGTTGCATGTGGTCATTTTCCAAATGTTACTCTCACCAAGCCACATTTAAAGAGCTGGAAGGACACTTTATAGAGCTGGAAGATATATGACTCTGATATAAACCTTTAATCTCTCAACAAGAAAATCTATGGCTCAGATCGAAACCAGGAATCAAAGGTAGACAATGGAGTATGACCTCTACTAGCTATGACCTTAATGGTGGTATTGGACAAAAAATAACACCAGTCTACCTTTAAATCGTTGCTATGTAGATTACTGTTCCCTGTCAGTATCAGTAGAGAGCAGCCGTTTAGTGACACATGAAGTGATCTCCTTTATTATCCAGTCTACATCACATGAATCCTGGGGCGTAAACAGGGAAAAACAACTTCAAATGCATGCTAATGTAGAAAATAGATTATTGCAGTATTATAAATTAAAAATAGAAAAAATAGAATCCTGGATTTTATATGAAGAGAAAATTGGCAATAGTACAATAAATGCTTATGTTATCAAGCCTGGTTATAGAGATTGTTTAGTGCGTAAGAATTTTACATTTGATGAAATGTGCCATTATATTGTTAAAATTGTCCTTGAGGAAATGTTGCTCAACAAAAACAAAAAGTCTATTGCACTGAACCAAAAATGTGAAGGACAAAAAGAAGTCAGACATGGCTGGAGGGCCAGTCCCGTGTCTGTGGGTTGGATGGACTTAAAACTCATTCAGTCCCTCCAGGATTTCGCAATGTCGCGATCGCAACAATTCACACGAATTTAACCAATCAGCGTGAATTCGGTGCGACTCACAATTTTGACCAATCACCGCAACTTTACCGCAAATTTGTCCAATAACCGGAGTTTCCCGCGACTTCACCAATCACAGCAGTCCCACATGCCAGACTTTGAGTCAGTATGTGACTCCTGAGAGCCACTGACCGAGCACGAGTGAGAACGGGTTGACGTAACACACGTGCGTCGGCAAATTCATTTCCTTGTTTCTGATATGAAGACGAGAATTTCATTGTTTTTTTTTTTATATCTTCGTAAATTTGTACACTTGATGTGCTATTACTATTTACCTGATTCTTTGTATATTGCATTTTGTCAATAAAAATAAAAGATATGAAGATGAGACGTGTGTGACTCAAACATCTCACATTTACCAACCAAACATACAGCAAAAGACCGTGAAAAACATTTCAGACCGTCTTGCCAACCTGTATACATTTTAACATCAATGTATGCTGTAACGCTTTTTCACTCTAAAGTCGCTGAAAGCTGCTGTGGTTTCAATCCTGACGGCTCTCTGCAGTGGGCGGGCCTGCTTCTCATTTCCCCCTGCGACTGATGTGCGCACAAACACACATGGTGGATGCAGGAAAAAACGGAGATGAGACGTACAAGATGACCTAAATTAAAGACAGCTACGCTTGTTGTTGTAAGTGCAATGATAATGATAAGATAAGTCTAATAAGTACTTTATCAAACTGTATGAATGTGTGTCTCAGGCCAGGATAGGAAATAACAATGTAAAGATCAACAAGCCACTGACAGACATGTTCAAATTTGATTAATTCAATAAATTATTATTTAATAATCATTTTTGTGCTAAATCCACCAGCCATTTTCATATTATACTAACATTTGCAGCATCCTGAGCCTTTTTGGTAAGGTTACTAGGAAAACTCAGCCCAGAGTACTTTTATTCTCCCCGAAACAAGTTTCCTTTTTATTTTTAAAAAGGTACACTGTGTAGGAATTTCTCCCATCTAGCGGTTAAATTGTATTTTTGCATAGTGCTATCTAGTGCCTCGCTTTTTCAAACGTGTGTTGCAATTAAGGTAGCCAGTACCAAGAAGCTATGACAACATGTCTTCCAATTTTGGGTTTTCCGGGGCAGTGACAAACACCTCTCACTGATCTCCTTCTCAGCTGGTTTCAGTCACATGACTCTGGATCTGAACGAAAACGCATTGTGGATTAGCTAGACAGGTAGGCTAGTGCTTTATGTCCCTCTCAGCGATTTGAACGTCAACAGTAACATTACCTGAAAACAGCGTGTAGTTTTTTTTTTAGCAAGTTTGCTTTATTTGTCATTCTGCATAAATATGAACAATACCGTTGCTGTCAACGGGCTTATCTGCTAATGTTAGCTACCGATGGTTACCTCGGCAGATCCAGCAAACAGACGGTACCCTGGGTGCCGTTACCTGAAACAGATTTAACGTCACCGCTCATTTTACACACAGTTAGGCAGAAACAAAAAAAGCAGCGAGCTGAAAATCAACAAGTAACATCAGTAGGCAATAATCAATTATGGTATGTCCCTGCATCGATGCAGAATCGTCAAGGTCTGCATCACGATGCAATGATTAATTTCGACGCCCCTAGTAGTTAGGGCCCGAGTGGCGAAGGCCCTATTGAAACTGAAGGAATTCTTCCTTTCCTTTCCTCCGGCAAATGAATCGCCTTTTTGAGGGGCTTAACATACTTTTATTATTTTAATGGTTTTGGGCATAGGCGCACAAAAATGACTCGCTAGCGCCCCCTACAAAACTTTAAAAATTGAGCTCCTGCAGTACGTTTAACGTAGACTAACAAAACTTGGTAGACATATGTAGCATGTCAAGACGTACAATAAACGTCATTGGAGCCATACCTTAAACCCAACAGGAAGTCCGCCATTTTGAATTGAAAGTTCGAAAATAGTGCGATTTTGGCTATTTCCACGTCGTACTTTAACGAACTCCTCCTAGAGATTTCATCCGATCAACTTCAAATTTGGTCCGTACCATCTTAAGACGTTAAAGATGAAGTTATTAAAAAAAAACTTTTCATCATAGGGCATGGCCCAAGCCCCCAGGAAGAGCACCAAGTCTAAAAGCCACCATGGGCTTAAAGGATAAAGGTGGTACTGCACCCCATGGCCCAGAAAGACTTTTCACATAGACTTTGCATGGCGAAAGAAACGTCTATATTTCAGCGGATAATTTGTTTAGGGGTATATCAACTTACCAGCCTGAACAAGTAAAGGGTCCTTGTTTAAAAGGTCACGTTTTTAACATTTTTAACATTCACTAGAAGCAAATCCAGAATTATTAAATTTGGCATGATGAACGCCCATAATGGGCGCGAGCAGAGCTGTGGGACTGCGCCCACCCGCATCGTCTGCACTGCACATGCTCATATGACTGTTTTGAGTCCTGTAGCTGTAATAATCTAATGGATGTAGCTCCAGCAGCTAATGGCTGTAATTCACCATGTGTTCTATTAATACATCCATGGTATTATCTTATGATATATCCGAGGGATGTATGGATGTATGTATGTATGCTGTAAAGCCTGTTACGTGGATGTAACGTCATTAGCATTTCCCAAAACTGCCAGGGCAATCGGCTAGTAGCTAACATCAGCGGTAGCTAGCATGGGAGAACGGTAACACTGTACATAGATAACATTACAGACATAGTGATTACATCGCCTTGGTTTTCTCAAAACATCCATCGTTTATTTTGATAAGCATTACTAATTAATACATGGCAAAGTGAAGTATTATAATGAACATTGTCGTTGACTGTTGATGTCAATGACTGGCTATATACAATAAGTATTTGAATTTTTTTAGGGTATGATTAGTACCTGTAATGCTAGTCCTTTACACAATATAAAATGTATATGAGAGCTTAATAAACCATTTTTGTGTAAAGAAGAGCACAAAGTACTTTTTTTAAAATCCAATATATTTAATAATATCTAGGTCTGAAAGTGTGGCTGATAGGAGACAGCTACATCCGACATGGGGAAGAGAGAGCAGGGAGGAACCTGGGACTAGATGGCCGTGTGTGGTGGTTTGGCTAGGGTGGTCTGAGATGGTTCCTCCATCTCAGACCACGGTCTTTGAGAGGAAGAACAGTCCCGGATGTCCTGCTGATTCACTGTGGGGCAACGACCTTGGCAACATCAAAGGTGTGGAGCTTGTCATAGTGATGAAGCAGGACCTGCTGCACCTCCATTGCATCTTTCCTGAGACGAAGATCATTCTCTCTTCCATCAATGAGAGATGTCACTGGAGGAAAGCAGATCTGGGAAAGATCAACAAGACCAGAATGTGGGTGAACAGAGAGATGGGCAAATTTGTCAGGGAATTGGGTGGAGACAGTGTAAGGCATCCTTGCATAAAGTTTGACTGTCCTGGCATATTTATAAGAGACGGAGTTCATTTCACAAATTTGGGAAATTATTTTTTTTAAATAGCATCGTACAGTCCCTTGAGGCTACAATCCATACTAGATTGTAGCCTCAACAGGATTGCATTTTACAATAAAAACTTGTCAATATCCAGGGCAGCCCTCTTTGTGTAAGGATATGTCTCCACCTATTTATGTAAATGTTTTAAATTTTAGATTATATATATATATTTTATTTTTTTGTTAATCATTCTGTTCACTCACATTATGTGTTCTTCCTCTCCCTCTTGCCTTTATTTCTCCCTGCCTTTTTCTCTCTTTCCTCCACTCATCTTCCCCAGCCTCACCCACGTGTTTTGCATTTTTTATTTTGTCTTTCTTCCCCACGTTGGATGTAGATTTTGTTTGTCCTATATTATGTTGTTTTTTTTAAAGATTATTTTTGGGGCTTTATTTGAAAGTGGATCGATATGAAAGGGGGAGAGAGATGGGGGATGACACGCAGCAAAGGGCAGCAGGTCAGACCTGAACCCTGTGCTGCTGCAAGCCTCAGCCAACGCGGGGCGAACGCTCCCACTGGGTGAGCTAGAGGCCGCCCCGTCCATTCATTGTGAGGTATAGGTTATTGTATATTGCACACAAGAATCCCAGATAAAATATTTTCATAGATGTCATGCAGCTGGAAGATAGGTGATGGATGAATAGATGATAACTGCACTCCCAAGGTTGGAGTTGTCTGTGAAAAGAAAAGAGAAAAGTTATTGCAATTTAACAAAACAATGAGTGAAAGTTTCAGTATTAATCTTAAATTAAGATAATTAGTTTTAAAATAAGGAACATGTTGTTTGTAACTTAAATACAGTGTCACTATCACTCAACCTGGTTTAGTGGTTTATTGCAAAAGCTAAAAAAGCAGAATGCAGGTCAAGCTAAATAATGGAGCTAGTTAGGTAACTAATGTTAACGTAATTTCTTATGTCCCTAAGAGCTGATGTGGGATTAGGATTTAACACTTATTTTACGATACATCCGAGGGCTGTATGCTGTAAAGCCTGTAACGTGGATGAGAGATAATGCCAGAGAAGCTCTGTTCACCAAACTGCAGGCTGGAAAGGAATTGCAGCTTATAGCCTACTTGCAGATGTAAAAATAAAGCTGCTTTTAAATTATTTTATCTTTAAGCAACTAATTTAAATGTTTGTGTAAAGCTCGGTGGGGTCTTGTAAAATGTGTTGCATGCAAAAAGGCCACGCAAAGAGAAATCCTGACTCTTTCAAAAAGGCCAAACATAAAGTCAGCTACCTCGCCTTGTCCAGGGAGGATAGGGCTGCTCGATTATGGGGAAAAACTGAATCACGATTATTTCGGTCAATATTAAAATCACGATAATTTAACACTATTACTCGTTGACTTCTGGAAAGATGTTGCCATTATTGAACTTAAAAAAACAGTGGAAAAAGTTAAATAAATCAGCAGTAAAAAAAACACCTACAACTGTGAAATTTGCCTTAAAACAGTTTTTTCTTCATTCAGAACACAAGAGAAAATAAGAGTTTACATGCAAAACGTAATGAGCTAAATAATTGATTTTCTTGATTATTCTGTTTTTGTGATCATTGGGAGCCGATCATAATCCCGATTAAATTTCGGTTAATTGCACAGCCCTAGAAGATGGGGCCTTCCATACATAACAAACACCTCCAGTATGCCCAAGTGTCTTGCCCTTGGCAGTGCCTCATGCTAGACATTTGGGATCTGAATATTCTTCCTCCAGGAGACTCAACCTCACGTCTTGTTTTTGTCTCTGTGTGTGAATGATGTCCTTGTCTCCTTCTCCCTCTACGTGTATGGGTGTCACTCCTGTGTGTAAGGTATGCGTGAATTTAGCTTCTTGTGCACCCCAGCTCAGTGCCCTGTCACCCTACGTGCCAGAAAAAATACAAACTCTGCAGTTGCAGGCCTTTGCTCAAGCATTATTATTTTTTTCAGGGGTTTCCCACCTTTAATTTTTGACAAGTATAAATGTGTAACTGTGTGAATTTCATAGGTTGTCGTTGCAAATGAGAATTTGTTCTCAATCGACATACCTGAATAAATAATGGTTAAATAAAGAAACAGAACAAAGTGAACAGAACAAGATGCCTTTGTGGCACCTGGGGGTGTTTGCTATCTATGTACTCCACTTTTGGCAACATTAGTAACCAATATGGAGCTCATGATGGTCCTAACCCACGTGGTCCTGATCTGATTTGAGTTGTTCACAAGTGAGGGCAACATGGAGGCCGAGACAGGCAAGTAGGTGTACCAAATTGCTTAAAAGTGGTGGATGCTGGGCCATTAAAGTGACAAAAGCACCTGAGCTTGAAGGCAGTCATTTCAACCTTCAGCTACGGTCACAAGTTTAGGTTGTGACTGAAGTAATGTCCTGGGATCACAAAGCAGACAGGAGTTTGTGCAAACTTCCCTGGCTCAAAAAAAACTAAATCATATGAAAAAATCTTACATAATATTTGAGATAGCATTTATGAAGTCCATATGCATTGTCACTGACTACTGTACCTGTCAAATGTGTATAGACAGATGATACATAAAATGGATGGAGCTCTCAGGTTACCACACTCCATGAAGCACACTATCACTGTAGCCTGACCGTCTGCTTATTGCAGGCATTTTGCTGTAATGACTCTTCAGTCTCCTGAGCTGTGACTCTGAAATGGTGAGGAGAGGAGAGCAATCAAAGCATATTCAGTTCTGCTACAGTCATTTGGCCACTCTCAAAAAGCTATCACAGGGTGCAGCTGTAAACATTTTGCTCCCTTAGCACTCCTGAGACATGCAGTTAAAGAGGATAGCAGCTATCAATCTCTTTCACAGAGGAAGCCTGTGTGAATGCACTCTGCAAGCTGAATACAGTGGAGAGGGAGAAAATACACAGAATAGTCATTGGAGCTGAAGAAAACCCTCTGTATTCAAAAGGAAGGAGAGTGTACTGAAGGCTGCGCTGCAGAATTCCCTTAGTCTCTGTTGATGATGTGCAACACCCATGCAATTTGTGTTCATGAGCAAGATGAGCAAACCAATAGCAGTTTGTGTTCCTTTTTAACAGGTGCACAAAGACACAAAAAGAGCAGTTCTTTTGTAATGAATGAGCTTTTGTAATGAGCTATATCTGCTATTTTTAGTAAATATTTATATTCAGCTGGTGTGTAAACTGAGCCCTTTATTCACACTGACGGCTGTTTTATCTCCTAACTGCAAATCATACAGGACTTCCTGCCCTGTGCAAAAGCTATATTATGTCATTAGATAACATTGCCCCCTTGTGGACATTTGTTTGGTTTCTTTTGTGGAGAAAATGCCCTGTCACAAAAGTCAGCTTGCATATCTAAAGAGATATTGAATCTGGTTAGAGGTTTTGGGATGAATAACAAACACCAAGGCGTAATTATTATTCAAATAGAGAAACTGAGTGTCCCTCCCTCAAATGACTATTTTTATACCATGACATGAAATTTGAGAAGACATCAGCAAACAAGCTCACATGCCACACACCAGGAATAAAATGGGGTGCAGAAGGAAATAAAAAAATCTTGCACTCATTCAGTAGACTGAAAACAAATCTTTTGGTTAGTTTGGTCAGTCAGGTTGTGATCTTATACAATTCCAAAGCGGCTGACCGATGATGTCAACAAGCCAGTAGAGTTTTATTTACGGCTGTAGCTCCTCAGATACTCACCAGCAGCTGTTGTGAATGTGTGTGAGCGCATGCGTGTCTGGACTTTCCCATTCTTCTGACCGTACAACTTTGTCTGGTAAGCCAACAACTCTGTTTATTGCTTGGAATAGATTGACCACCTCCCGCTCTTAAACACAATGAGCCGATGATACTAATGCTTGGAAGTAGGAATAGATTTAGAGGTAAAAGCCTATAAATAGCAAATGGGTTATGGATGTTTGCTGCAGAATGCCTGTTTTATGTATTAGACCTACAGAAACACTTATGTGTATGCTCAAAAAGTCACTCAACAATATAAGAATAGCATAGTACATACAGTATGCTATACACTGTAATTTGGTAAGTGTTCATTGACTTCCACAGCCACTTATTTGGTGGGAATGATTATTATAGTTGTATGTGATTATTTTATTCAATGGTGAAATATGTTTGATAATAGAAGAATATACTTACTGTTCAAATCTTTATATTTCAGTTCTGTTTTTTTATATTCTATTATACTGTATGTCTATGTTACATTATTTCATTTTACCTTTGCCTAACTACATTCATGGAATCTTGCACACTTGATTATGTATCTTTAAGGCATGCTGCATGACACTTTGGGTCAACTATTGTTCGTTTAAATGTGCTATACAAATTAAATGACTTGACTTGACTATACATGGAGGTAATTAAACCTGTTCTTCTTTTCAGGAAACCACAGTAACAATGACTCTCCAGTGGACAGCTGTGGCTTTCTTCCTCTATGCAGAGATAGTAGTCAATCTTATCTTGTGTATACCCTTCATATCAGCACGAAGGTACAGCAATACAACGCACAAACCCAAAACAATCAGAAGTTCATTCAGCACTCATGCTTAGCTTCCTGTGCAGAGGCCCATTTTCTCAATCAATCACAAAAACAAATTCTATGCAAGAGTTTGATTGTAAGTGAGAAAAATAAAAAAGACACTTCACACAAATCACCAGCAGAGTGCATGCATGTCCTTTCTGGTTAGTTCTACTGTAGCCTATTTTATGTTACACTCACAGTGTCATTTTGACCTACTTCGTAGATGGCGTTCGGTTTTCAGCTGGAGAATATGGAACTGGTTATCTCCATATTGGAACAAGTGCTTCGTTACTATGATCATGGTTCTTATTGTTCTTTTCCTTGGTAAGCAACCTGCTGTGAGCAACAGAGATTGAATAACACTGAGTAGACCGACGACATGGTCAGTCCTGCACAGCAAGCATCAGTCATTACATTCAGTCATGGTTCTGCACCCCCTGCCCACTCTCAGATGCTGTCCGTGAGGTGCAGAAGTACTCAGGTCCTGAGCCCATGCACGACGCCAAGGTGAACCCAAATTTGTATGACAATGTCCACATGAAGCTGTTCAGAGCCCAGAGGAACCTCTACATATCTGGCTTCTCTCTCTTCCTCTGGCTGTTCGTATTATTTTCTTCCACATTTATTTAGAGTAACATAATGTGTTTGGGACCTTGGTCAAAAACAAACATTACTTTACCATTCCACACAACTGTCCACTTCACTTTCTAACGTCCTGTCTTTTTTTCCCCCTTCCGGTTATTATCTTTTCCTGTCCTGTGAACTCATGACAGTATCATGCGTCGGATTGTCACCTTGCTAAACCAGGTTGCTATCACCGTGGAGAACAGTTCAGGTCTTCAGGCACAAATGGACAGTGCTGTCAAAGCAGCCAAGCTGCATCAGGATGACAACTTGATGCTCAAACAAGTGAGACTTAATCAGAGTCTGATGACAGAACTAATACTTTTGTCTTATAGTCTGTTTCTTTTTCTTCCCCAATATGTAATATCTACTGCAGTTTACCCTCAATATAACATTACTTTGCATTTTCAAAAAGTTTGTAGGCATTAATACATACTGTATTCTTCACAGAGTACTGTTTCTGTGATTTGTATTTTGAATGTGCACGGTTGTCTGGTGTTGGTAATTAAGGAGAATCATTTGTGCGCAGGCTCTCTTGGAAGAGGAACAATCCATGTCAGCAAAAACCCAGCAAATGAAGCTGGAGGCTGACAAGTTGGCGGATCAAGTGAAAGCTGCTGAGGAGGGTGAGTAATCATCACTTACAGGATGATCTGCAGTTATACCTTTTTAAAACCAAAGAACTGTTCTTATAATAAAATGTTCAGGACAAACTAGGTTTATAAGAAAACACTATTAAACATTTGCAGAGCAAGGACCATCACAGGTCACTTCTTGGATACAAACGCGAACTGTGGTATTATGATAGAAGCTAACTTTAAGATGCACTGGTGATATATAGAGAAATGTATAGATGTAGTACTGTTTGTGTGTGTAGTTGTGCGCAAGTCTCATGCTGAAGTGGAGGCCATGAGGAGGCAGGCCAAAGGTCTGGCACATGAGTATGACAGACTATTGAGGGAACACCATCAACTCCAGGTAAACACACACCGTCACACACACATATGTAATTTATATGTGCATCATACACATACAATACTGTATATTAACCCTACTAATACTGGAGTGCATTCGTTTTTAATCTTTTACTTGATCCACAGAATCTCCAGAGTCCTGCAGACAAAAAGGATCAATAACCACAAGAACACATTTCTTCTGTACATGGATACCTTTTCTTCTTATTACACTACAACTGTGTGCTGTATGCAGTATGCCACCAGAGGCAATGTTTGTATTATATTTTACAACTTTCATTTTCTTTTGAAGTTTGAACTGAGGCACGTTTTTTTAATTGATGAGATTAAACAAACAGTAGGCTACAGTATATCTGATAAACAGGAGCATGCTGACATCTTCTTACTAAAGTCTTTGTCATGAACAAAAAACAAAATGTGCATGTTACTCTATTATTAGTTAAAGTGTACAAATGAATTGAAATCTAACATTTAATATTAATACCCAACAACCCAGAAATGTATTATTTTATGTCACTGCAAAATGCAATATTTGCATACACCAGACCACCACAATAGTCTTCCTGTAAGCACATAATGACTAATGCATACATGCTGTACATTAAATCATTTATATGCATTTACTTTATATGCATTTTTTCGGATAGTAAAGATAGAAAGTGGGGAGAAAGAAAGGGGATGACATGCAGCAAATGGCCATAGGTCGGATTTAAACAGACAAAAGCAAAAGCCACACAAAAGTAGTTTCATTTGTTCAATGAGAGAGTGCACTTGACTTGATGTGTTGATGATCAACATCTCTGTTCAAATTCTTAAAAAAGTTCTCAGCATCCTGGAATGGTAGATCTACAATCAAACCCAATACATATAACTTGACAAAATTTAGAGTTCGCTCGACTATTCTTGACATTTTGTAATTAGTTGACAGTTTGATTGGTGTATGACAAATGCAGGACAAATAAACACATAAAACCCCAGATAGTGTGTTCCTCATTGTCATGCTGAGATCAATGCTTAATACAAGAACTGATTTTTTCATTTTTTTCAAGTTTAATTTTTTTTAGCACAAGAAACGCATACATTTATACATTCCAGAAATAGCATATGTTTTTTTGACTTGTCATCTACAAAAACCCTGTACAAATATACACTGTGTGCTATGAAAAGTGTCCACAGTGTATTCCTCTGTACATCTGAGGTGCTCCATGGAGCTGAGTCAGAAGAGAAGAGGTTGTGCTAAGGCTCACAAGAGAGACTCTGTCAGAATTGCAGTCCAAGGCCGTAATAAACTGCTCACAGTGTATGGAGCTGTTCTCCTCTTTCCAACTCTGCACTCCCATTGGTCTGAGCATTTTTCTCCTCCCTCTTAATATGTCTTTTGAGTAGAGCAAAGCCTGATATACAAAGGAGGAAGGAGACTGTCCTTAGGCCCAGTGTCAGGCCCAGGTACACTATCCTGCAAAAAACAGGGGAAAAAAACATAATGTTAGGAGACAAACTAGGACAGAGTCAAGCTACCAGTGGCAGACTAGTTACCACTAGTGGTAAGGGTCTAATATTAGCAACACTGTCTCTCTGTTTTTCTTCCATTTTGTTAATTAGCATTGCAGCCTCACAGGGCAGCTAACAGACATTTTTTCTTGTTTCAAAGTAAACCCTTTCGAGTTTTAGAAGGCATCCTAGTGGATATTACAAACAGCGTTTCATAACAAATGCCCCACAGATCAAATTACCTGTAAGCTGAGGTATTATATATTCTGCATGCTCCTCTTCCTCCACACATCTTGTTTCCCCATTTGAGGCATGTTGTGTCGATAATGGCTCCAAAGTATATAGGGGCTGGTATTCCAGCTGTTGTGCAATTCAAAATAACTTGTTACTTCAAACAAAGACCACATGAAGGGTTGCTTCAAGATAAGATATTCATAATGTTTAAGTTAACTTTAAGGCTGCATAACATACTTTGCATATTTGCATAGGATCCTTAACATTCTTAGATATAATGAGCTTCAAGTAACAATTTGTAGTGTAGATCTTAGGGAGATTTCTGTGTGTTTTAAATTCACGCTAAGTAGACAGTAATGTACAAAATACCAACGACGGTTCTCACCGAGGGTGCGAGTGGCCAATATGTAGATTCCAAGAGCAAGGGATTTCAGCTCAGGCTTAATGCACCTGCAGAGACAAGACTGAGGGGTTAAAGGAGACTCGGATTTTAAACCCTGCAACACTTAAAGAAGGACAATGATTTACACTCTTTGTACTAGAAGATGTAACAAAACGCTATGAATCAGCATTACAAGATGCTTTAAGGTGCAAAAGTAGAAAATAATATTTCATGCAAACTTCTCATTTCTGACAGTTTAATTATTTAGGAAATATCTCCACTGATGATACTGTATCATATGTAAGTGATCAAATGTTTCTGATAACAGCAGGAAGTGTAATATGTTCAAGAATGACAACATGATGTATTGCTATTGAACAATAGGCTGCATGTTGAATGAGTCAAGTGATTCCACAAGGAGGTTGTCGACGTACCTGACAAGCAGCATGAAGCCAGGTGTTCCCCCAAGAGAAATGATAAAGGAGCTAAGGACAGACAGAGCCAGGAAGTAAGGAAAGATTTTGTCACAGCTGTCTCTGCGTGGACACTGGCCTAGAGCGGCTGTCAGGTTGCTGGGTTGGGTGTCAACCAGTGCTACACACCTGCAATTGTCAAACACCTAACAATGAAGAAAAGTTCATGAATGATAGATGAGCTGCAGCACAGCAGAAAACACTTGTCCTGTAGGTAAATGGTCATGGCAATCAACTTAAATGTCATGTACTACTCTGTAGGCATCACAGGGATTAAGCCTAAATATTAGGCTGTATATGTTAGTCAGCAGTTATACTGAGAAATATGGATGTGTCATGAAGTCAGTGGTGTGTGGCTGACCGTATTTCTGCCGGAGCCAGAGGAGGCGGTGCATCCAGCCAAGCAGGGGGACACGTAGGTGATCCCGTTCTCGCCACACACTGGATCCCACTCCCGTCTTGAGCACAAGCAACCCAAATTACAGTCAGAGAAGAGAGACTGGTCCTGATAAGACAAGTCTTCCACTCTGCATGTGACAACATTAATAAAATGCATATATTATTTACAGCTCAACATTTATCAAATAAGAAGCCACAACCAGTACTGTGCATGCAATATAAAAATAGACGAAAAAGGCAACACAACACAAAAAGAACTCTATAATTGAGAATTTCCCGAAATCCAAACCTAGCTCCTCCTCCTGAATGTTACCTATTCCACTAAGACATGAGGGAAATGTATCCAGACATCACATACCCGGTATATGAGACTGTGATGCCTGCCACATTGGTGTTCTCACAGCCCATGGCGAAGAAAAAAAGTGACAGGAAGTAGCCCAGCAGTGAGGTCCCAAAGGCAAATTTAGCTGCTCCCATGATACCCAACTTGAACTTCTTCATGACAACCCCTCCAGAGAATATCCCAAGGGCAACAGCCGGGATGTTGATCATGCCTAGCCAAAGCACAGAATACAAGGGATTCTCAAAGGGATAAAGGATTACAGTAGGACACAACGAGAACAAGCAACATCAGGCAGCAACATCGCTCTCCAAACGGGATCAAAGTCAGAGCACTCATCCATATGAAAGTAGTCTCATACATATTTCATGCAAAGTGTACTGAAGTCCATGTTGTGAAAGATGAAAATTACTTTTGATGGCAGAGAGGATAAGAAATGCAGAATGTGGAGGAAAAGAGCTGTTATTACAATTACTCCAATTCCAACAGGTTGATGGTCTCATCAATTTGTGTGCTTTTTTAAATGAAAGCCAAACTGTCATTTCAGAATGTCCCAACGATTTTTGTAAACCTGGCTGTCATCTGGAAGCTGCAGCGTTTATTTAAGAGGGATGTGGGAGTTGGAGCTTTAAAAAATTCATCAAAAGCTGGCTCATGAAACTCTTAAGATGACCATCCTTAAATACTTTTATTTCAGTGAAGAAGCACAGGCTTTGAACAAGTCTCTACAATTCATCTACAAAGATAAAATGACCAGACAAAAAACATCCAATCAAGGTAAACATTATGAATTATCAAAACAGTCAGCTTACCCATGACAAAATTGGCTTTTGATGTGGACTGGCCATAGTGTTGCTCAATGTATTTGGGTTTGTAGGTGACCATCCCGATGAGGGAGTTGAACTGAATGATGGTCACGCATAAAAAAGTGATGTACACAGGATTTCCAAGGAGACTCCTTAATGTGGGCACAAATTCTGTGTGGAAAAGTTTATGAAAACCACTTAAAACGCTTTATGCTTTTCTTAACCTTTTCATAATTTACAGATTACTATTGCATTTATAACAAGCATATGGTGTTCAAAACTAGACCCACAAACATGTTTAAAATTACAACCTTTGTATATTTGGATTGTTCATGAATCTGAAGACAATTTGAAGTTTTTAAGAAAATCAGCTTGCAGTTGTGATTGAAAAGTTAGAATACTGTGAGTTAATCAGTGTTGCCAACTAATTTTCAGGGGGAGTTGCAACAGGCAGGTCAATTTGTTGCTAAATGACATTGTGACGACATTACTGAAATTTACTGGCCATCTCGGAGAAAAATATGATTTGTTAGTTTAGATTTATGATCAGATATTTTTTATACATCTTTGTTTTATTCATATTTGTCTTGATCCATAGTAAAACCTACGATAAAACCACACATGAACAATTGTAGTTGGCTCTTTTGTGTGGCTTATTACCAAAACAACAAACAGACCAAGATATAAAAACCAACAAGGTGTATGATTATTGAATGACTAGAGCTATCAAGCTTAAACAAGGTGTATAGATATTTTGCTTTATTTTCTTATTACCTAGTAAAACTAAACATTCTGAACAATTATAGTTTAAAAGTTGCTAAATCTAGCAACATGATTGCTAAATTGGCATCACAGGGGTTAATAAAGGAAATAAAGGAAGTAGTTGTAAATGAGACTCCAGTGAAAAACACAGTGATAGCAGTAAAATAGAAAGTTTTAACATCCTTAAAGACTCCGAATTACAATTACGATGCCATTGCACAACATTCCAATTTTCTAACATTACAACTTGCTGTGACTATTATCATACTTTTGGCCATCTGATGGAAATTAGCCGGCTCCTCAGGTCTGAACTTGTGCTCCATGGTTGGGGAATCTTTGATAAACCTGGTGTGCTCTGGAGTGCAACTGGTATCGTGTTTATCTACAGGCATGGGCAGGGATTTAGGCAGGAACCAGAAAGGAACGGCAGACATGAGAGTGATGGTACCAGCGATAAGGTAGCCCAGCCACCATGCCCCCACCCAGCGGGCATCACCAGGGGTAAAAGTCACCGTCTCTGTGAAGAGATAAAAAAAACAACAACCTTAGTACAGTATGTGAATTCATTTATCTTAATTTGCTTCTCATTTACTATGGTTACACTTTCATTTCTACAGCAAGGCAAGGTTATTTATAAAGTACAATGTATATACAGAGTCAGTTTCAAAGGTTTTTAAATACACTTAAAATCTCGGCCTGTGGTAAATGTTCAAAGGAAACATTTCAGAACATGTCGTCTCCGGACTTGAATTGTATTTACAATGGTCTGATTACACTGTATTACAGGATTTACTCTGCCATGATTCATTTCCACTTGGCAGGTGTGTTGTGTCATGTACAATAACCAATTTCTAAATCCAACTCTCCACAGAGGAGTGTGAGTGCATTTCTGCATTGGTAACAAAAGATAATCCGCAACAGCAATTTACCAAGCACAACAGTGTTATTTAAATCAGTCATAGTTTATCAGTCAGATGATGGTTTACTCACCCATGTCCACATAGCCAATGTCAACGTAGATCTTGGCACAAAGCGACCCCAGCAGGTACCCAAAGACAGGACCAATAATTGATATAGTTTGGACACATCCTAGAATATACAACAAAGAATTGTATTTTCATTTAACCACATCCAACACTTAC
The DNA here is from genome assembly GCF_031162955.1 of Sander vitreus. Taxonomy (NCBI): domain Eukaryota; kingdom Metazoa; phylum Chordata; class Actinopteri; order Perciformes; family Percidae; genus Sander; species Sander vitreus. The sequence goes on along the minus strand of NC_135862.1, from coordinate 18,282,877 downwards.
TATCATACACACACAACATCCTATGTTTGGGCTCAATTCAGCAATGATTACATTTTTAAGATTAATTTTAGTTAGTATTTGTACTGCAATACATTTCATTATATAACACAGTCAATTCAAGTATATTTTTCTTTTAGAAAAAGCCTGTATGAATTAAACATGTAGTCACGTATGAATTAAACATGTAGTCACCTACTCCCAATTAATCCTTAGTAATCCTATCCCTGCCAATACATACAACAACAACAACAAAAGATTTCTTGGTTGCCATTATATAAACCGATTTTATTCAATTATACAAATCTAAAGAAAATCTACTTGAATGAATTACATTGGAAATGAAGTGACCTTAATATTGGTATTGTGCAAAGCTACTAACATAGCCAGTGAGTAAGGTGCATTACCAATATAGAGGGCAGCATTCTCTGACTGTGCATAATCATCAATATAGGAGATTCCCAAAGGCTGTACTGGAGTCTCTCCAATCCCACGCAGGACATTTCCCAGAAACACATAGATCCACATTGAAACACTGGAGTCCTGCTCACAGCCTACAGTTAAAAATGAAATAGGAACTAGAATTACCGCCTTGTGGTTGTATGACTCCACCAACCAGTCAAGTTCAGTTTACATCCATGTCTGTCCATACTAATAGATTTTGAAGGAATTTAATAAGGTATTAAGTGTATTTTTGGCCAAATGGAAGGTAGCACTATGTATATTGACATGTATGATTCCAGTGAATAATTTCCAGTGAGAAACATGCTGGCTTTACTTAGACTATTTTTAGAGAGGAGTACAGAGGACTGATAAAAGCTTCGTCACATGGTGCATCAGCAAAATCAATGAGCTTGTAGGGGACTACCAGATGAACAGGAGACCCCCTGTCCTGGTTGTCATCCAGGGAGAGGAAGTGAAAAGGGTAAATACATCATCAAGTCTAAATCAATAAAAAAATGGGACTGGGCTCACAACACTGAAGCCCTCTCCAATTCTCAAGTTATGGCCAAAAACCCCGGCCATAGCTGTCGCCGGCTCGGAGGCATAAAAATGATTTGACAATGTATAATTTAAACCCTTAAAATTTGACAACACATTAACAAAAAACTACAAAGAACTCAGGGCCTGTATCCATATAATGTTTTTCTCTGGCAGAAAGGCGCTGGGGAGTTCTGCCGTTGGGTTTTGTTTCTATGACGACATTAACGTTGGTACATAGGTAGCTAACTTAATGCTAAGTTAACAGAGGGTTGACTACACAACTAACAACAAGCTTACGACACGTATAGTGACAAAAGCGCAATCAGCAATATCCTGTTCCCACTATTGGGCTTTTCTGTCAAGGGAGCAACAGTGATGACACCAGCGCTTTTTTCTGAAAAGTTCAGAGATTTTCAACTAGAAGTGCTCGGAGCAGCCGCACAAAAAAAGCGGCGCGCTCTGAAAAAGCTGCTGGGTGAAGCGCCTTTTCACTGGGCGGCGGCATATGCTTTGTCCTCATTGGGAATAATTGAAAAACCACACTTGCTTTTACTATATTCTTGTTACTCGTATTAACCATAATGAGACTGGTTTTGGTGTACCACGTCACACTGAGACAACTCCTGCAATGTCAAAGTAGAATAGTTTACGGCGATTGTCAAAATTTTCGGGATGTCTGACAATGTCCTCAGATGTAAAACACACACGTGGGTCCCAAGACGGAACAAACAATACAGAAAATAGTATTGGCAAAAAATGATTTGACCATATTCACAAGTTGTAAATAAAGAAATAAGCAATGCGTTTCTTTGACTAAGCACACTACTTCACCTCTTACCTCTAGAGGGCAGTATAGAGGGTCTGTCACCTGCCCTGGTGGACTCAGAGCTTGCTGGACATGGAGAGAGGTTATTGGTTGAATTCACTGACCATCTAACTGATGTTTCGATCGTATAGCTGCGTACAAAATACCAATGTGACTGTTAAACAAGGGAAGGGAGAAAGCATCAGGTATCGTTAGATACTCACAATGTGAAGCACGAATACATACATCTTTTTCAAAGTGCAAGGAATACTGTCACTACATTGTGTTATGGTGCTTGAAGACTTAAAGTGCTCATATTATGCTTTTTGGCTTTTTCCCTTTCCTTTATTGTGTTTTATATCTTTTTGTGTACGTTATAGGTTTAAAAAGTAAAAAAGCCCAAAGTCCACCCCAAAGAAAACAGAAAACACTGTTCACAAATTGCTCCAAACAGCTCTATTGTAGTCCAGCCTTTACTTCCGTGACAAACAGGCGTCACTTTGTAACACGTTATAATGCTCGCCTAGCTGCTAGCGTGGCACGCCCTCATACTCAACTGCAACTGACTAGCTAGTAGGGCTGAATGACTCACGAGAGCAAATCAGTCTGCACGCCGCAGAGAAAGCATCAACTTGGCACACTAACGCTACGCCGTACCTTAAGCAGATTTCTGTCATTCAAACATCTCTGAATTGTAATTTAAAACTTTTACAGCCATTTTAATAAAATGAAGGGTTTTATTCGGCTCGAGTCCATACATGCAGTTGAATGCATGAATACGGGCACGCAGAACTGAAGGCTCGGTTAGCAACGATTAGCAGTTAGCTCCAGTTAGCTAGCTCCGTTATAAAGATATGGAGTGGAGGAGACTGCCACGGGGAGGGGTAACAACCAGACTCTGATAAATGACGTTCAGGGAGCTTTCACAGCAGCACGGCTGCGTTGTTTCAACAGTTTTATTAGTACAGTTAATTCCACAGCAAGACCACCAGCAGCATGCTACTACGAACGTAACGATAGCCTCTCTGATCAAGTGCAACGTTGACGCTGTCATGCACACGGCACGCAACTTCATGAGGGGGAGGGGCTGGAGGCAGCTCCTCTGTGTGCGCTGTAAAGAAAATACACTGTTGTATATATATTTTTTTACTTATTTAACTGTCTAGTAAAGTTCAAAGACAGTTTTTAAAAAGTGCAATCAATTATATAATCTAAATACTACTAAGTGTGGTAAAGCCACATATTTGTTTTTATATTTCTGCAATCTGCACTTTAGTTTGTGTGATTTGTTTCTGAATTTCATATGAATGTTTACACCAGGCTTGGTCAGTGCTCAATATACTACTGTGACTGAAGTAGTTAAATAAAAGATGTCATTCATATAAATTCATGCATCACCTAATTTCATCATCACATACAGGCCTGACCTCCAGGAAAGAACAATTTGTTTAATCTATCTAACCTTGTGTTGTTCATACTATACAATGATGTATTGCTTGTCTTTAGAGCTTAAAAAAATAATCGCATATTAAATCGCGAATAGATTATTTTCCAAAATACCTAGCTTAGCTTAATTACCTAGCTACTGCGCATGTGCGACTCCCAGCAAAGATGGAACAGAAGTGAGATGCCTCACTCGGTAGCTAAAACAGAGAGCTCAACACACAGGGTGAAAAGAGGAGCTGCAGCAATTAATTTTTCAATTAAACCACATAAACCTATTCTGGTACAACCTCTAAATACAATTATGAACCTGAAAATGAGCATAATATGAGCACTTTAAATCAAATAAATACATGAATGGAATGTGTGAACTCCAATGCATGCAGACAGACACAACACTTTGCCTACCGGCCAATGATAAAATGAGGCATGGCAATCAAGAAGGTCCCAAAAGACATCAGGATGCATCCGATTGCTATGATCTTGGGTCGATGGAGTTTGGCACCAAAATAGCTCACGAAGGCAATGACCAACAAATTCCCTACAAGGTTGAGATATTCAGAAAAGGAGATGGAGATGAGTCAAGGCCAAAACTATGAGACCTACTGTTGAGAGAATTTCAATTAGTATAGTGTTCTACAAAGGCTGTATTCCATACATAGGCTTGGAATATATCCTTATTCCAAGCCTACATGCTGTACTCTTGAAAAAATGTTTCGCTTATTAAGAGTCAAAAAGGTACGTGACTATTGTGACGAAACAAAGCTCAAGGGGATGCATATATTCTACAGTGTCAAGCTTGCGTGCATGCTGAGAACATATTTTTGGCTTACTTGCATTAGCATATAAATGCTTCAAAACTATTTAGCCTGTACATAGAGGGACACAGACAAAAAGGAATTAAGAAACTCACCCATTTCAAAGCTCCCGTCTATGATGCCGATCAGATAACTGGGGATGTCAAATCGCCGTTCTAGTTGTGTAATTGTGCTCTTCATGTAGCTGCCAGATAAAGCCTTGGCAAAGTAGGCAAAGGACAGGGCTGCAACGAACATCTACAGAGATACAGAAAGAGAAGACACCACACTGTGTCAAACAATGTTGTCCTGAAGTCCCCTACATTTTAATTTCAAAAGAATTTATCAACCTGTATTGTAATCTTAAAATTATTATTACTAGTATTAGTGGTAAGACAGTTTGAACATCTCACAGCCACAGTGGAAAGGCGACACAAAAATGAAGAAAGTCAAACTCTAAAGGCTGGGGAAAGAGGAACATATACATTTTGTAACTTAAAAACAAATGAAAAAAAGTACATCTTACTAAGCACTAGCTTGTGACTTTGTGCATGTATTTCTCTGAGTGAGTGTGTGTCTATGTATGACATAAATGTGCAGTGCTAATACACATTTGCAAAAGGAAAGCTGGCTGTTAAAGCTTGGACCAGTGTATTGAGCTAAGCCACCTGTGGACACTGATAGTCAGTAACAAAGGGAGGATTAGAGAAGCCAAACCTATGAGGACACAGACTCATCCACTGCGCTATGAGCCAACAGACCGACTGACATGCAGCATAATTGGAAACAGGTGAGAGGTAACCATAGCCTGCAATCTTAGGGGTGACATTATTCCAAGCTCCAAAGAGAAGCATACATGCTCCAGTTTTTCACAAATTTTTCAGTCAGCTGAATTTATTTCAATCTCATTTGAAAGCACCTCTGAATTCACATACCACTGGTCTTGACAATAATGGCGTTATTAGCATTCCATAATGTTCAATACAATTCACAGATAAGTCTCAAAATATCAACAGTGATTGATGAGCATTTTATGATGATGATCTATAAATCAGCTGCAGTAACAGACAGAGGTTTTGTGGCAGTCACATAACACTGAAAACAGATGTTATATTCAGGTCATGGCTCCAAGTGAAAGCACAAATAAAATAGTAGATGGTGAGGTATTAAGCCTTAGGGCAGCCATCATCAACTGGCGGCCCGCGGGCCACATCCGGCCCACCAAAGCATTTAGTCTGGCCCGCAGAATAATCATGAATTCAGAAAATGTGAAGAGGAAAAAATGCGTTCTGTTATTTAGCATTTCAAGCATTTACAGCAGGTAACATTATACAGGTAGAGCACAAACCCAGCACCTGTATTTGCATCTCTATTCACATGCCAGGATTCTGTACAGCGATGCCTGCGCTCCACACACACAGCTGAGCCGAGATGTGTGTGCGTTAAAACACGAAGTACCTGACTGGGAACGATACAAAGAGGATTACCAATGGCCGCTGGGGCAGATGAACTCACGCTAGTCTCGTTACTGTAAGTAGGCTACAATAAAACCTTTGTGAGTAAAAAGTCAATACTTATCAATGCACGCACCTGTATAAACAGGCATAAACATGTAGAAAGCGATATTTCAATCTGCTCTGTCTGCTCAGTCCACTCTTGTCCACCGCGCTGTTTTACGCGAACACAGCTCTACTCTGAAAAATAGCAAATTTTTACAAACAAGTTAAAACAAAAGCTGTCGGTTTGTAGTGTAACTGTTTATCTTGGGAATCTTGATATTTGGACAAATTCTTAAATTTAACCGCTGACTGAACGAGCCATCCTCACCGCTGGAGCGCTAAACCTATGGATTTATTATAAGACCAAAACAGATGCATGTGGCTACTTAATATGCACGTGAATGACGCGATCGTTCGCGTTCTTCATTTTTGATGATGATGCTGGTTGTATTATTTTGCAACAGCATCGTTTCATTGCAAATGGGGCATACATGACAAATGCATAGCCTGCTTATCAGTCCATTCATCATTAAAGCTGGGCTTTTCCACATCAACTTTTCGCTTCAGCCTCTTTGACAGTGACATTTTTACCTGACAACAGCCATTTCTTTCTGTAAGCATTTTCCACCAATCAGGACGCTGCATACTACAAACATGTTTCCCTAATCACAGACTTTAACCATCACTCCTCAGTGAACTGCCTCCTGAGATCTTTTTCTAGTTAAAGAGCCAGTTATCATTATGGAGTTTCCATGTTATTTAGGAGTTTGCTCACACTAATACATGTAAAAAAAATAAATAAAAATGTAGCCTTAATTCAGTAAGAAAGTGAAAATTTCAAACAAGAATAGGCGTATTTCGCATAAATTCATTTTATTTTCTTTATTTGAAAGTCCAGCCCCTGTAGCGTCTGCTTAGAAACATTCTGGCCCTTGGAAAAATGTAGTTGATGACCCCTGCCTTAGGGCATATCACATGTAATATTGGCTAAGAACATGTAGATCCTACATTGTTACAACATGGGTAATGAACTAGTCCAACCTAAAAAATAAGTACGTAATGACTTTTCTCAGCATTTATTTAACAGTTCATGTATATAGATTAAGTAACCAACACAGTGTTGAGTGCAACTCAGATTGCTTATAATGTGCATACAGCCAAAGAAAAATAAAATTTAATAAAAAAGTCTCACTTTCTGCAGCATTAACGTGGTGAAGGATGATAATAAAGTGTCGGTAGTTTGCCATAATGTAAAAAGGAACCTTCACTACTTTTTGAAATGGGAATAGTGAGGTGTGTAGGCAAAATCATTTCAGATCTCTTCTTAAAACATTCTTCTTGCCATGTCTAATATCATTTTGGCTTAATTTGCTGCTATTGGCATCACTCTATGACTATATAGAGTATGCATTAATCCATCCATTATCTATACCTGCTATGATTAATGTTTACATTACATTGTCTTCCTGCTTTTAAATCTGGTTTGCACCAAAATTGTTCTTTTAGAATGAACTTATATAAGATACATTCATCAAAAGCTCTTGTTAAAAAGGGCCCCATTGTGGCCAGGTTGGCTCAGTGGGTAGAGCAGGTGCACAAATACTGAGAGGTTTATGCCTCAACGCAGAGGTCCAGGGTTCAAATCCAACATGTGACAATTTTCTGCATGTCTTCCCCCTCTCTCTCCCCTTTCTCACGTAGCTGTCCTGTCAAAAAATTAAAAGGCAGAAAAGCCCCAAAAAATAAAAACAAAGGGCCACATTTACAAATGCTTTAGTTTTATTTTTTATTCACTTTTTAAAACCTGGATATAAATCTCAGATGTCCACATGGTTCATTACCTTGCACAGCAGCTTGATTATTGCGATATCACGCAAAAATCGCAAGATTACATACCACACAAAAATCCATCTTGTCAGGCTTCAAGTAATGCGTTTGTGTCTGAGCTACCAGACCACCGAACCAATCAGCGTCCGGTGAGGAACTACTGGTAGCTACGGGCGTGGTTTAGGTGTTTGTGACGGCCATGATGCATTTTTATGGAACCCACGCAACTTCGAGGCAAGGCCCGGCTTTCAATAGCATTCACACACTGCTATTGGCCAGGCGTTAATGTAACCCAATTTGTTCAGGTCCTATCCCCTGACCAATCGGCTATCCTAACCTTAACCACTCAAGGTCAATGCCTAACCCCAACCAATCGAGCTGCTTCGTATGGTGGGAATTGCCTAGAAGTTAGGTGGGATCCATAATAACACGGCCGTGACTGTTCATTTAAAACAACAATGGAGGATATGATAGACAGATGGTTTATCCAATCACCTGCCAGGTTATTTTTTTGAAAATCATTTCCCAAACAGTTTCCAATGACGGCTTCTTAGATTGTTCGCTCTAACAAACCATCTGGCTTGTCAGGTTACATGGTTCAAGCACTGGAATAGAAAGATCTTTCAAAAGGAGTATGACACTATGATGTGATAACAGTAGATGTTCAAATAATTAATGGATTTAAACAACACCAACACACAAAAGACATGTTTTATTCAGAATATAAGAAATCAAGGCACAGGAGAAATGCCAACAGAAAAGTGAGTGGGCCATTTTCAAAAAGACGTAGACGTAACAAAAAGGACAAACTGAAAAAAACAGCAACAATTTTACCTTCCAAGATATACTGCATTACAACGGCAATAGCAGTACTGTCTACAACATGCTCAACCAACCAGTCTAAAAAGTTTGTACACAACAATATAGACAAAAACCTGTCGATTTTAACCTATTCAGGCTAAAATATATTTGCACCGGCAGAACCAGCAGCACTGGCTCTGCACAGCACTGTTATAAAATTAACCATTTTATTGCACAAAGTGGCAACTAAACATGAACCCAAATAGCAGAGAAGGCGTTTACATACTGCATGACATAGAATAGCCTACATCAGACAGAAATCGCACATGTAACATATCCTTTGTGCATTCATAACAGCATTGTTGCTTCAGGACTATGGTCAGATCATGAGCAGCAAATGCGCTACCAGCAGTAAAAGAAAATCAAAGAATGAAAACTTTCAGCCAAGCATTGTTTTAATTATGAAAGATAGCCAGCAAGGCACCAAATCTTAGACAGTGTATCGAGTCCACGATAGTGACAGGATCAAAGAAAACTAAAAACTACGTCACTCACAGATAAGTTATCTTCTTATTTAATGTGGGCAAAACACAAAGCTAGAAGCCATCATCAGTGTTCACAATTTCTTACTAAAAAGGAAGGTTATTAGGTTACTTAATTAATAACGCAAGAAGCATGAAACACGTTTTACTTATTGTTACTCTCTGTGAGGGCCAGCACTCAAACAAACTCCTCTCTCGCTGATGGGCTGTCAGCTCCGCTGAGGAAATGTCTGCACATGCTGCAGAAAAGCTCGTCCTTATTTACACTGTATTCCATACAAGAAAACTGTCCATACCACTTTAAAGACAAGCTATTGTTGTCGCGGTAACTTTAAACAGTACATTGCTTAACACATCCATGGCGCATTGTCTAAAAAGCCAGCTAGCTAACGTTAGCAGCTGTTGTTACCATAGCAACCAACCACGTTACGAAAGCGTTCTAATTGTTTGATCCTTATATGGTTTAAACCGTTTCATTTTAATCAGAAGAAAATACACATTAAACACACACAACTAGATCTGTTACTATTTCTTTTTTTACATACATTTGAATATTTTTCATAACAAAATGTATTTTGATCAAACTTGGCAGGACGGGCCAGTGCCGCCCTGGCCCATTACTGACTACGCGCCTGCTATATACAGTAGTTCTGTTTTTCAGTCTTCATCGGAGCTTCGCGGGGGCGGGCCGACAGACGCACGCACACAAACACTGGCCGCAGACCAGAGGGATATTTCACAAAACCTAGATAGCGGATTAAGCCGGGATTTCCAAGTTATCCAGGCTCAATTTAGCCTTGACTCGGTTTCACAAAAGCAGAGGCACCTAAGTTACCATGGTGATTTATTCTGTGCAGCTAGCCTGCTCCTGACCAGGCTAACAGCCAGGATTTATTAATCCTGGGGCCTTTTCTGTAGCCTGGCTCCGCCCTTCTACATACTTCAGCTCAATTTTAATTTCCCTTCATCCGTCTGGGTTTGCGGTATATTCTTGGGTTTTCTCCAGCCAAATATTTCGCGGACAATCAGTGAACAGAGGGAGTGACTGAGAACTATGACATTGAGGTTGTGCGCTAGATGCGAGCGAAGCCATTTGGTCCGTTGTGGCTAGGGCTGAACGATTATTGCATTTGCGATAATATCGCAATATGTAAAGACGCAATTTCCTAATCGCAAAGGCTGCGATTTGGTCACATGACTCGCAAGAGCAAATCAGTCTGCACCCGCAGAGAAAGCATCAACTTAGCATGCTAACGCTACGCGCTTCAAGCCATAAGAAGGGCAGATTGGGGTCATATGCAAGAGTCAGGCTCCCATTGTATCAATCAGAAAAGTTGCAGCTTGTTCAGTTGCTCAGCCAAGTGAAATCTACCTGTGAGGGCTGTAGTACTCGAGTCCGGACCATAGACAGTTAAAGGTCCGGACTCGAGATAAGTTTAGACTGCTAGCTAAAGCTATGCCGATGTTTTGCTGTAAATATTACGACTGCCTTCGGAGTTTCTTATATCTGCGTCCACGTTGTCAACATAAGACCTGTGGCGTTAGTGCTCCTTTTGTACCATAATTTTATTGAATGAAATTTTAAGCTTCGCTCCTACGAGAAGGGTGGGTTTTTATTACGTTACACACAAAGCTAACTGGCTATAGTTAGCCTGTACGTATGCTAGCAGACATTAGCTAACGTTGCCGAGACAGCTGCAGTAGAGTTTGCCGACAGTGTTGGCGCCCCCCCCCCCACAATCAACCTCTGCTGCTAAAAACAGTCAATTGCAGTGATGTTTTGAAATGGGGACACACATTTCGTAACTTTTCCCGGAAATCCTGGCCATTATTTTAAGGCATAAACCAACCATAGGGGTACACTCAGGGGTAACCCTGCTGCTAACATTGGCTGTTACATTAGCCTAAAACGATAATTATAGCCATACATATATATCACAGTAGGGTGACCAGACGTCCCCGGTTTCAGTGACCTGTCCCAGGCTGGAACTGTCCCCGGAAATGTCCCTGGTTTTCACTGTGACTGACAGTCCCGAAATTGGAATGAAATAGTCGTGCACCCTACACGCACAGGCTCAAGACAACCAGAGCAAGCCTCAGAGCTCAGAGATGTTCTAGAATGCCCATAAAATGACTGTTTATTTACATGGAGTCTGGTGGGTTTAGCGAATGCAATTTCGCAGACTTTTTATGTTTAAAAAAAGGATCTTACTCTCTAACAGAAAGATCGATCTCCTTAGAAATCCTTTCCATAATGTTGTCAGACACTTAGAAGATTAATCTGAGCCTTTCAGTGGCAAAACGAGCACTTTTATGAACGTAAATACAAGCTGGACAATTGACGTCCTATTAACTTACACTGTAGCTTGTTTCACCATTGCCGACTGCAGCAATCTCATTTAATACTGGACCAATGTCAAAGGAAAATATTTCCTCAATAGTTTTAATTGTATCTGATACTCAATGAGCTGTTGCAGAAACAAGCCCAGCCTGAAGCAATAAAGCAAAAGCTGTCCGATAAATGTAGTGCAGTAAACATGACAACATTTCCCTCTGAGGTGTAGTGGAGTACTTATGAAGTAGCAGCAGGGGCGAATCTAGGATCAGACCTTTAGGGGGGCTCAGCCCCTAATGAGAACCTGACACGGATATAGTGCATGCAAAAGTGTTAATTTGCGCCATGAAATTACCATCTTCTTCACAACCGCACTCCTGTTTTTCCTCTGACAGATAAGAGACTCAGCCAAAGGGCCAAAATTATAATGTATTCTCATGTAAACTATATATATATATATATATATATATATATATATATAACCCACTTACAAATATGAATACATATATTTCTACTGGTATGCTTCCTAGTGACATTAATGCAAAAATATGAAGAAAAAACGATTCCACCTGTGTGTGCATGGTTATAATTCGGAAGTGCAAAATAGTTCAGGCTACAGCACAAATATTTCCATCCATAGATAATAATTTCATCATCACATACAGGCCTGGCCTCCAGGAAAGAACAGTTTGTTTAATCTATCTAATCTTGTATTGTTCATACTATACAATGATTTATTGCTTGTCTTTGTTGAATAATACAGAAGACAAAGAGCTTAAAAAATAATTGCATATTGAATCGCAATATTTTTGAAAAAAATCGCAATTAGATTATTTTCAAAAATCGTTCAGCCCTAGTTGTGGCACACTGGCAACGCTGCCGAATATCCAGAAGTTAAAGCCCGAACAAGAACAATATTTGCTGAGTTGTGTTGGTGGCCATGATGTTGTGGCCCTCCTCCCTACGGGCTTCGGGAAAAGTTTGATTTTCCAGCTCGCTCCGTTAGTGGTGAAGGAGTTGGCTAAGGGTAACGCCAGCGATGCTAATGCTAAATATAAGCCGATAGTTGTCGGTCTCCCCTCTTGTTGTACATGCGCATGACATACGTCATGACCAAACGTTGGTTATGGCAGATCCAGAGTGGCTCTGGGAAGAGCCAGTAGTTTTAAACTTCAACAGAGTACCCGCCTTCAAGGAAGTTAACAAGTCTTGTCAATGGAGAGTGGCCAGACTCTCTGTACAAATGAAATGTACGAGAGTCTGGTAGGACCAGGCTACCTTTTCTGTTCACTCAGCGAGTGAGGGGCTGGGAACAGATGTGTTCTGTGGAACCCTATTGTTTTCCTAAGGTTTATTATTTTTCTCAGCCTATAAGTGATGCTACAGCCTAAACCGTACATGGTAGGGGAGGGGGTGCTGTTTTCAGGACTGGTCCAGATCCCTGCAAGGACCCACTTCCATCACTTAGGTGGCGCTATAGCAGAGAATATGCGTTTGGCCTTATAACTCCCAAACCGGACATCGTACATTAAAAATACACATATCCACGCGTTCCCTGAATTCAGCTGCATCACCTGATATAGGCCACGCCCATTTCCACCAATACTTCTATGCGCAGAAAATCGTGATTTATTTATGTGTCACATAGCTCTTCACAAGCAAAAAAAAGGAGGAGCTTAAAACGCAACTTGCTGGTTCAAAGTTAGGACCAGCAAGTTAATTAGCGGTTAAAAAATAGATTGTATAGCCTATTTACATTTGTATAGTGCAAAAGACATTTTTTTAAACTTAATAAACATTTTTTTAAAAAGCATAGCCAAATCACTATTTTTTTATTATCGTTCATTTATCGTTATTGAGGTAAAATGTGCAATTAATTTTAGGTCATATCGTGCAGCCTTCCATCCATCCATCTTCGTCCGCTTATCCGGGGTGCCGCGGGGGCAGCAGCTCCAGCAGGGGACCCCAAACTTCCCTTTCCCAAGCCACATTAACCAGCTCCAACTGGGAGATCCCGAGGCGTTCCCAGGCCAGGTTGGAGATATAATCCCTCCACCTAGTCCTGGGTCTTCCTAACACCTAACTTGGGAGGCGCACAGGGGGCATCCTTTCCTGGAGCACGAGCGGATAAGTGAAAGGAACATCGTGACTGTTGTGTGGAAAAAAAGGCGCTACGCTTTTCCGTGTCTATTTCTTCGCTAAGAGGAAACTCAACAAAAAGCCATTTGCCAACACTAAATATCTATAGACACTATATCTATATAAATACTATAAAATCTCAGAGCTGAACCAGGCAGACACAGCACTTTTCATCAGACTCACCCCGGGTTAATTAAGTATACTGCTAACTAATAAGATTACCGTCGCCAAAATACCCCCGCGAATCAAAAAGTCCATGATGCTAATGTCTGATTACTCCACATTGTCATTGTGATATTTTGTGATTACATTTTGAATCTGCAACGTTCTCTGTCAGGTAAATCAGTAAGTTAGTAGTAGGGTATACAGGGGAGTTGCATATGAAGTGGTTTGGGGTCCTTCTCTAAGTAATTTTGGGGTACAATTTGGTTTTGATGAATTCAACAAGCAGCAATACCACAGGCCAAGCAATCGGCAAGCAATATATGTATATATATATATATATATATATATATATATATATATATATATATATTAGTGCTGTCAAACGATTCAAATATTTAAATATTAATCGCATTAATGTCTTAGTTAACTCGCAATTAATCGCACATTTTTCTCTATTCTAAATGTCCCTTGATTTCTTTTTGTCCCATTATTTCTTCTCATTTTAATACTCTTATCAACATGATACAACGATACTTTTAAAACGGTGCCTGAACCGAAAGAGATTATATATGCATATATTATTAGATTATATATGCATATATATATAAAAAACAAGCACCTTGTTCAATTGTATTTGTCTGTTCTTTTTTTTTTTTTTACTCATTTTTTATTTATCGTAAACAGTCAGCTTAGACGTACATAATAACATAAAGAGGTATCTGATCAGACCAAAATTTAGAAATAAATAAGTAAATAAATAGAATAAAATAAAGTGAAAACATAAAAAATAAATAAAGTTTATTTAAAAGAAAAAAAAGAAAAATTAATTAAAGAAAAGGGGGGGGGGGTGGACCCTCTCCTCTTCAAAACATTTTAAGCACAACAGGGATCCATCTCTTCAAAAATGTGTCCCTCTGGAGCCTCAGATTGTGAGTTATTTCTTCCATTCTGTAAAGCTCCCACACCCGCTCGTTCCACAACTGAAATGTTGGTACAGTGGGCTTAAGCAAATTTACAGTGATACCCTTAATGGCTGCAGCAAGAAGGATTTGCAGAAGGTATATCATCATCCCTTTGATCAAAACCATAAGGGGTGGCTCCCAACAAAGCAACCAACGAGTCCCTATTGACTTCTATGTTAAAAATATTGGCCAATGCCGAATAGATATCTTCCCAATATTTCTTAAGTTTCCCACAAGACCAAAAGGTGTGGACGAAGTTTGAGTCGGTTTCTCCACAGTTCCTCAAGCAGCAACTTGTTGTTGCAGAACTATACTTTCCTGTTATGTGCGGCGTTCTAAAGTATCTTGCTACCATTTTCCATTTGAATTCTCTCCAGCTATTGGAGGAAGTTACTCTGTGCGCCTCGGAACAGATTTTAACCCAGGATTCCAAGGAAATATATCTTACCTAAATGCTGCCTCCCATTTTGCTTTGATATACAAAGTATTGTGTGCTTCCATATTCTGGAGGCAGTTATAAAGACAAGAAATAATTTTCCTCCCACTTTCACCTAATTGAACCCTGATGAGATACTGCTCTACCGCAGATGGTGAGCGAATTTTCTCAAACTCCTCCTGCTTATTAAGGAACTGTCGGATTTGAAGGAACCTGAAGAAATCCGTGTTTGGAAGCCCAAACTCCTCTGCAATCTGGGAAAAGGACTTTACGTTATTTGACTGAACTAGCTGGTGGATATAAATAAGTCCATATCTAGCCCAGTATTTGAAGCCTGCATCCAATCGTAGTGGCATAAAATTAGGAGTGAATTTTATTGTAGATAAGAAGATATGGAGCTTGGTAGCTTATATGTTTTCTGTATTTCTCTCCAGATTAGGGCCGTGTTTTTTGTCCACATATTTATCCTACATGATTTCAGTGATATGTTGGAGAAAGATATCTGTTGAAGTGTATACTCACATTGTGATATTTCTATATTTAACCACCTGGTTGAGATATCGTTAATGATCCAGGCGACCATGGGCTTTAGTTGCGCAGCCCAAAAATATAATTGTAGGCATGGTAAAGAAAGACCCCCATCAGGTTTAGGGAGCTGCAGGGTTTTAAATCGTATTCTTGCCCTGCCATATAAAACGGGATATCAAACGGTCCAACATACAAAATATTGGTTTTGGTATGGGAATGGGGAGCATCTGAAATGGGTACAGCAACCTCGGAAGAACATTCATACGGATAGATTCTATACGTCCCAGCAGGGACAGGGGAGAGAAGACCAGCGGGCCAAATCCTGTCTGATTTTATTAATTATTTTGTCATAATTAGCATTGTATAGTTTATCTAGCGTAGGTGTTATTACAATGCCAAGGTACTTAATACTTTTGGTTGGCCAGCAAAAATCGCTATTGTCTTTGATTTGTTTTGGAATTTGCCTGTTGATATCCATTGCCTCAGTTTTATTGACATTTATTTTGTAGCCTGAGTAGTACCCAAATGTTTTGACATGAGAAGCTGCACAGGTCATAACATTCAAAAGTCTGCGGACATTGTTCCCTGAGTATCGTCCTGGGATAAACCCAGTTTAGTCCGGATTTACTATTTGTGGGAGATATTTATTTATCCTACGAGACAAAATAGCTGTAAGCAGGCGCAGGTCTCCATTAAGGAGGGAAATGGGCCTGTAAGAGCTACAGTCAGAGGGATCTTTATCTTCTTTGTGTATGACTGTTATAGGGGCATCCCGCCATGATGGGGCAAGTGTTTCTGTTTTTAATATACAGTTATACGCTTCCAGTAAAAGCCATCTTTTGCGCCATCAGGTAATTGTCTAACATTAATATGGTCTAAAAATGTTTTTATCTCATTCTCACTTGTGGAGACTCCTGAGTTAGTGTAAAGAGTCTTATAGAAGTCGGCAAAGGCTTCTGAGATCTCCTCTGGTTCTGTCAAGAATTTATTGGGGTTACCAGTTTTAATTTTCATTACTACTCTGGAGGATTGTTGTTTCCTTAACTGAAATGCAAGTAAACGGCTTGCCCTTGCACCGTGTTCGTAGTATCTTTGTTTGGTGTACCGCAAACACCTCTCTGCCTTTTCAGAAAGCAAAACGTCTAATAGTCTGCGCGTATCCATCAGGGACTTTAAAATGTATTGAGAGTGCGTAGTTTTATGCTGTTGTTCAAGTGCTTCTATTTTACTTTCAAGCCTTTTGCGTTCAGACTGTATTTGTCTGTTCTGTATGTTCAAAACTACGGCAGCTACAGTCTGGTGTTAGAAGCCTCTCCTTTAATACAGTCACACTTTACACCGTTTCGCTGTCAGCATTTTAACAGTGTTTACTCCAGCTGCTAGCTAACAGTAGATTAACGTTAGCTGCTGCTAAGTGTAGTGTTGACTAGCGTCCCGTGCGGCGATGTTTCAGTTCCCTCTAACGTCTGTTTTCGGAGTATCAGAGAGAAGCGCAGGCATTTAAGTGGCACCTAAATAAGGCACCGAAATCCGCATTGCTAGTCGGTCCGGTAGATAACGGTCGTTAAGCACCGTATTAGCACCACCCCCAAATAAAAAACTCTTCGGATCTACACGATTCACGTGGATTACATTTTCCCCTTCAAAACGGCGATGACAAACAAGGGCTTGACAGGTGTGTCTCTCACACACACACACACACACACACACACACACACACACACACACACACACACACACACACACACCTTTAGATTGGGGTGGCAGGAGTTCTTCACTGTGGAGGAGGTAGGGTTGTTGGCTAGAGTCCAGCTGCCTGTGGCTGTATCCTCCATTTTTTTCATGGTTGCCTCCAACTGCACTTTGACTGAGCTGAGGTTTCTCTTTAGAATATTCACCGTGGTTGTCCTCACGGACACCTATTGGAAGGAATTTAGATTTCGAAATCTGTCACGCCCATTTTTCTAAACAGCAATTATACTTTATTTAAAACAGCACTATTATTCACAGACACTATGGTATGTATTAGGAATAGCATGTTCCTTGGACTACAATAAGGTTAACAAACACATAAGCAAAGTCAATATCACTTTCACATCTGCATTAACAATAGATAGCCTACTGTAAGTCCAAGATGTGTATAGTTTAGCTTAAAACACTGGAAGCAAGGATAAATGGCTAGCCTTGCTCCTTCAAGGTGCCTTCCATCAACTCCAACAATGTCATATGCACACTGTATCCTGTGTATTTAAAACATAAGACAGTGTCGTTACAGTATCTTGGGAAATGGAGCAATTTACTGTAGTGCCCTACAGTGCAGTGACTGCACACAGCATCTAGTCTTGTCCTCATGAAGTTTCAGGATGTGTCAAACCTCTAAACCCAGGTGATTCTCGGCTGTGCTAGTAGCTATGTATGACAGCTATGTTGAACACGTAACTAAAGAAAATGTTGTCGTGGTTGGAAGGCACATTTTTCCCTCAGTAGCATTGATGATACTGAGATTTTTTTTTTTAGAAAAGGCTTAGGAATAACAGAATTTATTGATGACTGACAGAAAAATGTGCAAAGAGCTGTATGGCTTTAATCATACGACATGATTCATGTCAGTCAGAGGTTTCCTTGATAAGTTCTGTTGAGTGCTTTTTTGCAATTTGATTTGTTTTATGCCATAGTGTCCCATTTACAATTCAAAAAGCTACTTTGCAAGTGCTACCTTCTCTCCAAGGTCAGTATGGGATTCAGACAATTGATACTGTTGAAGTCCACACAGGAGGGAGTTTTTATGAATACAAATTCCACTCGTTTTCGTCTGCCGCCTTTTTCGTCTCATCGGTGACGTTAAGTCACATGCTTGTGGCGTTAAAGTCACATGTTTCATGTACGCCAAGTCTGTTGCACTTTCTCGCATTTTGCTTTTATCTATCGATAAGTCAAAAACGTTTGTTGCGACATTTTTTGTTCTTCTCGAATTTTCCGAGTTTTTCACTCAGGTATTTTTTTATGCGCAAATTTGAAAATGTACATAAAAACAGGTGGATGGAAATTAACGCACCTGCTGCACTGGGATAGTTTCTGTTTAAACTATCTCAACTCCTATCGCTGCAACTGCATTTGCATTTAGTCAAACAAACAAATATACGCGCATGATTATTCAGTGACAAACAATATTCACGATAAAAAGCATCATACTTACCCAACTCGGACCCTCAACCGTGTCACTTCACGACGTCTCTAACTTCTTATTTTAAAATACAAATTGAAGTAGAAGAGACAAAAGGCTTCACCGGCATAAAATGACCCTCTTCTAATCAAGTGTACTCATACTGAAGGATACATGCTCCTCGGCAGCGGAGAACAGTGTTGTGTTTCATTGGAAGCGGCAGGGTGGATATAGCCCACTGAGTACACACGTGATGCATTAAAGAGAGCTGCGAAAAAACTACTTGCCAGACATGTCCCACATTTTCACTGAGCTCTAATACGCTTTTAAGCGGTGAAATGTTGTAGCAAACGTCTGAAATGTGTCGGTATAAACCCTTCACGCGAAGCCATGATTCAAATGTTCGCAATTATGAATCTATTAAACGTGCAGCATGTTGCGACATTGATTTAAGGGGGGACTGTATTATTTTGCTCAAACAACATGCATGGATACATTAGCCCCACTCTCTCTACGAAGTGTTAACAGCTTCTCACATAATATAAAACAATATTCTGAGCAAAACCTTATGCACATTGCTCTCACACACAATGACACATCTCAACGGAGAAAATGTGATTTTTGGTCTTCATCATCTTCTATTCATACCCTCCTCTTCAATGTATTATACATGGACAGACATACTCCATCTGTGCTCAGAGAGGGGAGTATCTGTGGTCTGCTAACCAATTTAATTTAGGCAAATTTGAGAATTGCACTTAAATGACACTTTAAAATTATTAGAAAATGGATAAGACTGTCTAGTTCAAGTATGGTCTTTATGAAGCACCTAAAACTTGTCATGATGTACCTTGTAGATTTTAATATAAAGCAGATTCTAAATATAAATCGAAAGATGAAAAATAATCACACAGACACGGTGATACCACAGAAATTATAGTCTTGTAATTCAATGTATTCACATTACAACATCCACATGGTTCAGTTTGTGACAACTTCTAATGATCTTCAAATATATTCACTGTATGATACATAATACCAATATAGGCACTTCCAGTAAGTCTGGCAATATTGAAGCTACAGTATAGTGTCTAAATTACAAAATGGTAAAAATAAATAATGTATATCTAAAAGAGTTTTTGTAGTTTTAAAATGTCTTTACTGTACAGCATATACGTATATTGTACAAAATGGAGCATCAACCTGCAAGAAAATTAATGGTTTTACTTTCACAAATACTGTGTATTTGGACAATTTCTTCCTTGTGTATGTATTAGTACATGTGGTAAGTGCAAGGTACTAGTGAGAAGAAAGCAATTATTTAATCATGTGTCAACTATATAAAAATACTCATCTCATTTTTTTTTTTTTACATAATTGTAAAGCTTGTTTGGTTCTGAGAGTTACGTATGCTACATGTGTGAATAACTATGACAATCAAATAAAACCAATTAAGAAATAAAAATACACTATCAAAGCTGATATACTGTATCAGCTCAAATGCAAGTAATGACTTAAGACTGATGTGACTGGGGCAAAATGCATACATAGTCCACTCCAAAAATAAAATAAAAAGATCATCAACAAAATAACCCAGTAGACAGAATCCCATCACCTTTAAAGATGAGATACGTTGTGTGATGAATGCTCTACTACTGTTGCAAGTGAGCATCTCTGATCTGCAGGCAAAGCACCTGACAGATCAAAGAGGAAGCGCAAGGAGAAATATGCTATAGGACCTTCTGCGAATAACAATTTCATCTGAGTATCTGAGAAGAATTGAAACACAATTTACTGCATCACCTTACCCTTCATTATTTCACCACCTCTACTGTACTTGAGTAAAAGCAGCCTCTAAATACAAAACAGAGTAACATTAGAGATGCCAATGAAAGAATGTAAATAGACACAGACACATAAACACAATATCTTGCTCTCTCACGCACACTGCATACTGTATTTATACATTCACAAAGCAGGAGCATTGGAGAGTTTGAGTTAATAATAAGTAATTATATAATTGTACAACCTGGAGGCTTGAAATAGAACTAGAAGTGGAAGTTACACACATATGATAGATGTTTTTATTCTAAATCTGGACCACTTTGGTTAAGCTGTCTGTGTTGTATTGAATAGCTTGGCATAACACTGGTAATATGTTATCAGGTTTTTCATAAGCTGAATAAAATGTATTCATTGTGTCTGTAATGATGATTATATAGCTCATTAGGTATGAATTGCAGACAACATACAGAAAACAGCAGGCATTTTGTATATAGGATACAAAGAGTGAGGCAACACACGATCATTAGAGGCCAGAAAAAAAATCTGATTCTGTAGCTGCTAACAAGTTTGGCCTGATATACATGATTATCTGTCTAATCAGTGGTTCAACTAATTATCTTCAACTTGTGTGACCTCAGCTGCAGTTCCTGAGTCCTCCCCCCCCTCCACACTGTAGCAGAGTCAGGGCAGCAGTTAACAGGCCATTACGGGAGTAGTGCACCATTCACCACAGCCAGGAACATTGTGTGGTAATAGAGTATCAGAGGATCTGCAAGGATACAAGGACATGGTGTTCTATACCCAATGCAATTTCAATCACAGGAAAGCTCTATCATATCCTGTCTACAGGTTGGCTTGTGTGCTGTGCAGTTTTTTTGAAGATCACTTTAAAGAAATGAGATTATAAAGAGCAGTGATACCAGTGCATAAAAGATTCAGGTGCATGTAGATCATGAAAACTCATCAAGATTAGCAGTGGATCATTCATGAGATATTACCTCACTGCACTCGTGTGTGACAGAAGATTCAAACTCAGTGTAGAGCACTTTACTTCTTTAACTCAAGATCTACTTATGCTCTCTCAAACACGTTTTCTATTTAAATGTGAATTATTGAAGCAAAGTGGGATATTCTTTAGAGACATTTTGCATCCTGCTCAAGCTACTGTGCAGTTTGTTATGTAATTGGTTTACGTCATGGTGTTTTGAAAGTAGGGGCTACACAAATTTTAAGGGCCAATGTGGGCCAAAATTCACAAGGAGATAAATGTCAGAACCATAGAAATAGAATGAGAGTAGAACAGACATTCCCATTCAAATCAACATAGCAGGATGGTCAGAGTGGCAGCCATTTTTATGTGTACTCTTGCCATTGCAAAGAACTGTAATCATTGTAGCGGGCTAACTTCCACATAAACTTCCTTATAAACCAACTTGCAGAAAGTCGAGACTCACTGAGGTGAGGTTTTGCAACAAATAAGCACTGGAGTAGCACAAAGCATGATGAGGCGTCTTTTGGGCACTATGTCCGTTGCCTTGCTGCTAGAGAGGAATTGAGAATTTTGGATTTAATTGCTTCATATTTCTATTGGTAAGTCATCATGAAAATGTATGTCTCTCTATACATACATGAGTGTGACACACATTACCATAACAACTAACAATAATCGGCATTTTCTCTTTAAATGTCCGTTCTACTCACACTCACACACAAATTTGATGTTTCAAAGAGTAAAAGTGATTAAATACCACATGCTGTCATCGTAGTCATCTTGGCCATTACTGAAAAGCTAACCTTTACTGCAATGCATATCCTTTACATTAAAGAAAAGCATCTTTTTTACTAGCATAAAAACTGCTACAGTAGTTAGCCTCAGAGATTATTGTTTCGGCTCTCAAAGTCTTATCAGATTGGACTTTCACTTGCAGAACTCCATCCAAATGATGCACTCTGAAGTCCTGACAGCAGATTCACTGTATTTATCTGCAAAGATGTTACAGTATAATAGTCAACGCAGAAAAGCGAGGGGTTGTGACTTAAGCTTCAGCCTTGTTCTAAGCCTTTTATGAACGCATTATAAACTAGCTTACTATATCTGCACATTTGTAACTTACTGTCCTCACAGGTGATACAGGTGTTTACTTTGAATTTAAACAGTTGAGGTGTTCCTGAGGGTTAAAGGTCAGCATCATTTGCAGGTTTTTACACAATGAGGACCAGTGAGTAATAATAATACAGTACACTGAGTCCAAATACATAGTCAGAGAGTCAAAAATTGATAGAAAAGACAAAGAAAAAAGTGTATTAGTTAATCTACCTATGGGCATTTTCAAAGAACTTTGTAGGATTATAGATGTTAATAATTTTCTGTTGAATAGATTATGCTTTCTGGTTCTGTATGTTTATGAATGCAGGGTTACATGTTTTGTTGTTTTTCCCCTCATATTTTCCCTTAACACTTTGGTAGTGTTAGTGTATGTTCTCTGTACTGGTATTCCCTTTTTGGTCTTGTATTCAGCACAGATTCATTTCCAACAACCCTCTGCTGCTTTGTCAGTGCTGCAACATGGGACAGTGTAACACTGTAATGACCACTATATTTACCTTGAGGAGAGATGGCAAAAATAAATCTGCTGAATCTATCTATGTCCTCTGCAGAAGAACTGTGCATGTAGGCGCACTAATTTAAACATGCAGACACACGGCCACACACATAAATACAGAGTGTAAGAAGCCTTGAATCTTCTTCCTTAAAGTAATATGGCTACACCTAAAGGTATAAAGTACTTAATATGGCGACACATTTTTTTAATAATAATTTCATATGCTAAAGCCTATGGGTCAGTGATTCATTTTGGCAAAAGTTGAAAGGAACAAAAGATACGCCAATGTTCCTCATTTGATTGACTCCCTTTATAATCCATATATATATATATATATATATATATTTTTATATATATATATATATATATATATATATTTTTATATTTATATTATATAAAACATTATGGCCCATGTGAGACCTCAAAAACTCTTGCTAAAATTGAAACACAAGTACAAGTAACTGTGATCTATATATATTATAATTGCATTCAGAAAATAATTATGTATAAATTGGCAGCAAATTTCTGCAGTCCTGTGTTACCACATTGGGTTGAGGTCTGTGCAAGCAGTCTTCCTCTTCTCTTGACAGTAGCAAAAGAGTCTGTATCCCAAAGTACACAAATAATCCTGTATTGCAATATGGAAAGCTCCTTTAAATGTTTGGTGAAACAAGATATTCAGATAAAATGTGTAAAGCACAAATTTTCCCACCCTGTTTTTTTCTGTATAGGCACACATTTCCCAAACATCTACAGTGTTGTGTCTAAGTGATGTGCTGGCAGGAGACAGGAGTCAGTTGAAAGGATACGAAAGCAAGATATACTTCTTCATGTCCTTGCCCTGACTGATGCCATATTTCCCATGGGCTGTTTCAGTGTGGGTCCCCCTCCGCTAGTTCCTCTGGAGGTTTAGAGTTTTCCTGCGGAGACACAGGCCACTCTGGTTCTTCCACTCCCTCTTCTGGATCCTCTCCTTCAACTAGCTCCTCTTTGCTGCCTGGCTCTTCTTCCTCCTCGTGAATTGCCAGAATTGGCTCAGCTACATTGTTTAAATGGACAGATTCTGCTACTTGGCCATGTTTCTGGGCCTCCTCTTCTGCAATTACCTTCTTCCACATCTCGTGGTTCTCCAGCAGGTGGTGGGTGATCTGGCAGAAGACTTTCCTTCTCTTCTTGGAAGTTCCTTTCTCTGGAGAGAAAAAAAAAAGCTTGATTATGTTGTACAAATACATAAATACACACTACAGCTACATAAATCTGCTAAACTAATTTATTTCCCATCGTTCAGAGGAGAAACCACTGTCTGATGTCTTGCAGTATATTATATTGTATAATCAAATCCATATTCAGAATGAATAAATGATAACAACAAACAATTTCATACAAAAGCAGGCATTCTAGGCTACATGTTTCTGATCACCTCCAGTTGATGATTGCAGCACTACTTCAGGGTTATAGCTTTGTTTTAGACCATAGTGCTTACGTGATGCTTCTGAGCTGGTGGACGTGTCTTCCTCTGTAGTATCCTCATCATCCTCATTCTCCGTGATCTCTGGCTCCTCTGCCTCTAGGTTGGGTTCCACCCAACGTCCAGGCATGAGGTTGGCTGAGTCGTAGGAGTTGCACAGTGGTCCCACGATGTGTGTGATGAACGATTCTTGGAGTTTGGCCAACTGTGGTGCCGCTCGGTCCATGAAGGGGCTGATGGGAAGGCCCTGGCTGGACTCCTCATCACCCTACATTAAGCATGACCCACATTAGTGCAGACATGGTATGATTAAAATTTCAACCCACATAAGATTCCACAAGAACAGACGTCGGATTGATGTCAAGCCTACGTCCATCAAGTTGATTGTTTCACAATTATGGATAGGTTTGAGTCTTAATAGTGTAAGAATGTAAAGGTTGGTGTCGACTGCACAGAGAGATGAAACCAAAGAAAATTATTTGAGATACTGTCAGAACTCAAAATATATGGTGTAACAGGGAGAACAAAAGAGGGAAGCTTAAAGGGGTGATAGAATGATTATATAGGGTATTTCACACTGTTCCTTAAGGTCTCCTAATAGGGTATGTAACATTGGTTGGGCTGAAAATTGCCCGAATGCTATTTTATTAGGCCCTTAACTACCCTGTGAATATGGCTGTATTTGGAACAAGAGCTTTATTTCCAAATATGGTATGCTCATGAATATTTAGATGAGCTGCGCGCTGATTGGTTTGAGCGAACCCCATAGAAACACATTGGAGACGAGACAGCAGGTCTCATATTTCAGACACTGCAAAGTTATACATTGTTTGTCGGGCTATTTTGTTATTAAATTCACTTCTGAGACTTTTTTAAGCAATAAATCAACTATATAAAGCTCAAATATAGGCCGTCTTACGAAAATTGATGGCTAATTGCAAATTTGGTAAGACGTGTCGGACTTTAGGAGCTCCACACCGTTTCTCGGTTACTGGACTACCGGGGCTCGGGGCTGACTGCCAGCTGCCGGCATAACTAGAGTGTATTTGCAGTTTGAATTTCGTCACGCCACTTATATAACATCTACCCTAAGGTCTTATAAAGCTAACAATGGTGTCCGATTTCAATTTAATGCATTTTTGTGAACATTAGGGATTTCGTTAGCTGCTACTGTCCCTTCAATCCTATGTGTACAGGTTGCGGCTAGTTAGCTTCACTTTCGGCATAATTAGAGTATATTTGCAGTTTGAATTTCATCACACCACTTATATAACATCTACCCCAAGGTCTTACAAAGCTAACAATGGTGTCCGATTTCAATTTAATGCATTTTTGTGAACATTAGATTTCGTTAGCTGCTACTGTCCCTTCAATCCTATGGGTAAAGATCGCGGCTAGCTGCAGGCCCTGGAGTTCCATCAGGGCCTTGGCATTTTGTAGTCCAGTAACCCAGAAACGGTGACTTTGCGCAGGTATGGAGCGCCGCGGGCTTCCCTTTGTGACGGAGATCCAGCTAGCTCACAGCGAGCCGGAGTCTATGAAGTAGGACACAGGGCGGCGAGGCAGCACCGGCCGCTGTCACGTAGCCTGCTGAGCTCCTGCTGAACTGCGACACACAGTCGGACAAAATTTGCAATTAGCCATCAATTTTTGTAAAATGCCCCATATTTGACCTCTACATAGTATACACATTTTTATGCATATTTCTTGCATAAAAAAGTCTCAGAAGTGAATTTAGTAATTAAATAGCGGACCTCTGGAGATCTGCATGACCTAGCTAGATTCAGAAGACTAAGCTGACCTCAGGTCAGTGGTGTAGCCTATGCAAATGTTGGGGCGTGACAAAGACTAGGAGTTGAGATGTTGACATCAACTTTTAGCTTTGTTGAGATTCGCCCGTTTTCAGCGGCAGTTTCAAAATGTGAGATTTGCAGAGGATAGGGGTATCAATGGGATTTTGAGCTTCTATGTATGTCCTATTTACCCACCAAACTGTCGTTATTCAACTATGACAAGGTAAAATCGGTTTTGCATTCTATCACCCCTTTAAAGCTGGGCATAGAAATGTGTCCAAAGCATCCATGAAAGTATTTTACACAAAGGCCCAAAGAATATAGGAATATAGAATATATGGCTGTGGAAGGCTGTGGGGCAGCAGCATGTGTGCTGTCTATGACTTCTCTATAAACGGCATTTAAAAACAGTCTTGGTAACTGAACCTAAGTGTCATCCCATACACTTTACAGTAACATGCCTTTCTTCCTGCAGAACAGCGAGCTGCTAATGTAAAGCACAATAAGAGTAATCAAAAGATGGGATCTGTGATGGATCTGCAACTTGTTGGAAATTCTTGACAGGAGGTAAGCGGACATAAAACTAGTGGAGGAGGAGCTCTGTGATCCAGCTGTCACCATGGCTACATCCTAAACAGATGGGTAGAGTTCAGAGGCATTGAATGGTTAGCTTTCCCAAATGTCTCATTTCTTTGAGATATGTTTAAGAAACAGTGTTATGAATACCCTGCCAGGTGTATTCTAATGTAGCTATCCAAATAAATACAAGACTGTTCATATTTGGCAGTAGGACTTACAATAAATGTTAAGTGTAAGCCTCTGTGAGTCCAGAGATTCATCCGTTATTGCAATACAGTTTCAAGACACCCAGATCCTGGTTCACACATCATACTCAATTTCAGAAAGCCTGTCAGCATGGAAAACAAATGTTATCCTCAAGGCTCTGTCGACATGTTTGCTTGTGCTCCATGACAAAGTGTTTGTGTATGATGGTGTATGCTTTGCATACATGCCTGAACGTGTTCTGTATAGAGGAGGAGTTGTATTGCTTTTCTTCTTTTTTTAAGGTTGTTGGACTCACAAGGCTGTCAGAGACAGACTGTGCCTGGGCACCCTGTCTGTATCACCACATCTAGCAGCCCTAAAACTATTGTCATTAAAGAGCATTTCTCATTTCCCCTCTAGGAACTCACAGTGGCTTGTAACAAGCTGGTTGTGTCACCTATCTGAAGTAGCTGGGTGCATAGGGGTGACCTAGATGCAATTAGCAGAGATTAGCAGCCATTCAGTGCCAAGGGGACATACTGTAACAAAGGTCACTGAGGGTGGCATTAGGCTGAAATTAGGTTGAAGGCATGACTAGATTCTGTTTGATAGGGGCAGCACTGTACATTCAGTGGCCACTTCATTAGGTATACCTGTAAAATCTAATGCAATCCAACTGTTCTGCTATAAAGTCTGACCCGGCCACCAAAATCATCTTTAACCATGACTTTATCCTTCAGTCAGGGACCATGGAGTATGTATTGAAAATAAGGCCACGATTACACATGATTGATTATATTAAATTGACATTAAAGCCACACATATAAAGCATACATGTGTAAGGTTTAGAAGTGGAGTTAATTCATATTTGAAAGGTGTAAGGCTCAGAATTTAATATAATTTATATTTGAGTTAATTTACTAGAAATGTATTTACAATGTTTAGTCAGTTAATCATTTACATATTTATGTTACACAATTATTAGTTACATATTTACATGTTTACATATTTCACACAGTCAGGATATTCTGTTGAATCTGCCTCTCTGATTCCCTCACGTTTACCTCAGTCTAAGTTCTCGCTTCTGATTGGTTAGTTCAGTCACGTGGAAGGTCCGAACAAGGAAGTGTTGTTGTTGTGAGTAGTGTTCAATAAAGTACCGCTTGAGAAAGTCATCCGTCTCCATCCTGCTGTTTATTCTCATAAAGAGTGATCCACCACCACATACCGAACACTCACGTTACACATGTGAATACCAGATATCTTTACTATCGTTACTGTTCCCTTGGCTTATATAAATACCATATCAATTTAAAATGTAAAAGTAGAATACATACACAACAGACGCATAAGTCTTGTCATGGAATTATGACAGCTCCTCATACAATAACAGCTCTCAGAGGGAGCACTGCACTGCCATTACTATCTCAATATGTCAGAAAAAAAAGAATGAAAAATTAATTAGAGGGAGGAAAATCAATCAAGCTTGAAGTCCAAAGTCTATGTGGAGAGACAAAGAGAGAAAGGGAGGACTGTATTTCAGTTTATGTACTTGCTTCTATGGGGTCTGAGACAAAATAGAATGAATTTGTCTGAAACACACAGCATGTTGCTAGGAGTCATTCTGTTCTGCTCCTCTACTCTTTTATTTTGAGAGAAAACATTGTGAGAAATTTAAGTAGATTAAATATATTCACCACCTGTGTGTGCGAGTGTGTGTGTGCGCGCACGTGCGTGCATATGTGTGTGTGTGTGTGTGGGTGTGTGTGTGTGTGTGTGTGTGTGGGTGTGTGTGTGTGTGTGTGTGTGTGCGTGTGTGCGTGTCACCAGTTAGAGTTTTGGATATGAAGAATTAGGACATTTTGCATAGTAAGGACGTTCTGGCTGGTTCTCACTAACTCCAGGATAAAGGTTTGAATTGCATTAATGTAATGGTTATGGTTAGGCTAGGCATGTTAAGTTTAAGATAAGGCATGTAGTTGTGGTGCTGAAAGGATAAGTTTGGCATACAATACATACAATTTATTTACTCTATATTTTTGTTGAACTAATCCCATGAAAAGATCAAAACCAAAAATGCTCCTAACATTGAGCTCATTTGTTTCTTTAATATGTAAATCTTTTTTTTTTTTAAATCACAAATAAACACTTTTATTTAAAAGTAAAGCTAAATAAAAAAAAAAATTTAAACGGCCAACAACAAACAACAAATGTAACTTAAACAGGAGAAAGTCTTTTTTGGGGACTATTGTCTGCTGCAATACATCTATTGTCTGTCTGTCTGTGGTATCACAGGTCATGTCATGTCTACACTGCAGCTATCAGGACTTGAAATTGTGTTACATTTAAAGCTGTTAAAATGTTTACTTGTATGCTGACCCTAAACTATTTTAGAATAAAATAGGTCATAGGTCATTGGCCAGAGGATAGGTTTTTAAAGTGTTACATTCTTCTTGCCAATGATGAGGAGGGTGGGGTGGGGCTAACTGAAAGACACAATAACATATATGTTATATGAATAAATAAACTAAAATCAAAATGATAAAATCATGTCCTCAGAAAATACAATGACACTGACACCTTAACATTCTCCTCAACCAAACCCTCAACAAGGTTTATTGTATTAAGTAAGTATTGTATTGGATAGTATGTTATACTGCACAGGTGTTTGTGTTGGTGTGTTCCCCCTGCATGTAAACATGACAGAACACTGATCTTTAGTTTAGCAAATAAAAACAAGCTCCGATCAGAGTGGGTTCACACACCTGTTCGTAGAACTCGTTGACAATGCCCTCTGTCCACTGCAGATGCAGGTCCTTGCACTTCAGAGGCCCATTGATGTCAGCCAGTTTAATGCACATCTGGCAGACCAGCAACCTGTCATTCTCATTAGACCAATCAATACCTGTGGATGGATCATCACCCACCTAGGGGATCAACAAACAGACATGTTGACTTTTAACATATTCAATTATGTTGGCAGGCACAGCGTGTGATATGTAGATATTATGTAAATGTGATGCCATAGATCTGTTGTTCAAATATTGTGTATTTATATTAATGTCTAGAGGGTTAATTAATCAGGGAGAAGACAGCAACACTGGAATGCACTGTCGATGAGACAAAAGCAATGAGAACTTAAAGCCTTTTAATACATACATGAGCAGACATTTTCCTGGTAAAATGTGCTTTATTTACCTGTATGTAGAGGTTTTAATTACTATGCTTTAAATATGTTATGATCACATAAAGTTTGTGTAAGATATATTCTACTATTCTACACTGTTTAAATGTTTTTTTTTATTTCTAGTAATGCTTAATGAGCTTCAGATCTTGAAAAGGAGCACCACTGACTCCCAGAGTCCTATCATTCTAACCTAATAATTCAGGAAACTTTAGAGATCAAGTGCGAAACTTGATGGGAACTTCAGAGAAAGCTAATTTCCTTCCAGGAAGAGCAGAGCAGGGTGCACTACAGTGACAGACATTGCTTTTACGTTTGCTGCCAAGCCAGCGAGCTCAATGCTAGTTGACAGGCCCTGGCCATCGAGCACCACCATTGTACTCATACTCACAATGGGAAAAACACAAGAACCTCAAATCTAAAGCCAACATTCTGCTTAAACAAGTTCTTAAGAAGCTGCTGGGTGCTTTGTGTTGTTGATGTGAGCTGAATATACTAATGTTCTGCACAAACAGACCTGTTCTTCAAAAAACACTGGACATTTCCCGTTCAATAAAGCTGTTTTTCAGTATTAAAAGAGCTGAGGTGTGACTGTATGAGGCAAGCACCTCCACAGAACATACTTGACTCATAAAACTAAAGAATACTGCTACCATTTAAAGTTTACCAGACAACTCATTATTCAGCCAATCAAGTTTCTGAAGACAACAGAATAAAAAAACTATTCATATGTAAACATTTCACTTCATATCTGAGGATAGGTATTCATAAGCCAGTGCATTGACCTATAATTTCAAGCCCCCAAAAATACTTAAATTAATGTTCAACAAACAATCTGAGAAGTTTAAGTTCATGATGTTGTCAAATTAACATTATCAACGGATTTAATCACCATATCCATAAACTCTTCAGATCTAAAATTTACATCTTTTCAATATTTAATGTAAAACAGTTATGTTTTTAGAAGTACCTTGGCATTGAACTCAGCCAGGAAGTCAAAGTGCTTCTTCAGATCAGTGGCCAATATGGCCTCAATGACCAGGAAACGGAAACGCTTGAACTCCCCGTGATCCAGGTTGACGAGGAAGTTGTACTCTGGCCGCGACATGAAGAGGTTCCAGGCTGAGGCAGCGTGGTGGTTTTCGAGAACGGATCGATCATTGTAGAGCACTGCCTGCAAACACACAAGCACTTCACATTTACATAAACAAGTACAGAAATGCCTATATATGAAGTCAGCAATCCTGCACATGCAGTACTAAAAAAGAGAGACTGGGTGATGTAGAAGATTCACTACAACACTGAAAGAAATGAGAAAACCACATCATGCTTCCAAAGTATGATCAAGAAAATTAGAGCCACTGTACTGTGTGCTACTTTCTGATCTCTTTCAGTATTATGACTACATATCTACATTGAAGAGATATGTCTAGACAGAAAATACTCCATAAAACAGAACTTTACAAATCCAACCTCAACACCTGTCAATTTCTGACAAGCAACAAGAAGCTACTGTAACTGGTGATTGTTTGATTATGCTGTCAGACTGATGATTCGCTTCAGCTTTGCCAGTGCAGTTTGGCAATGAAAAAGTGGATGAAAATCACCAATCAAATGATCATCTTGTTGATTACAAAGAAAAACTGATTTTTGTTTTTTAAAGATTATTTTTTGGGCATTTTAGGCCTTTATTTTTATAAGACAGCTGGAGACATGAAAGGGGAGAGAGAGGGGAAATGACATGCAGCAAAGGGCTGCAGGTCAGAGTTGAACCTGTGGCCGCTGTGTCTAGGAGTAAACCTCTATATATGGGCGCATGTTCTACAAGGTGAGCTACCCAGGCGCCCGAACTTTCACTGACTTTGATCCTAATCAAAAGTTGTTCTCTACTATAGGCTGAATAGCACGAGTACCTGTGGGGCGCTGGTGGCCACGAGGAAAGCATTGGTCCTCCCGGGGTGGTCGTAATCGTGCATTGCGGCAGCCACATAAAGGGCCATGAGCTCCAGAGCAGGTATGAGGCCTGACAGACAGCCGTAACCATCTTCTGACACAGTGTAGGTCTTTGAAACCAGGAAGCCCATATGACTGTGTGTTATTCCACTGTCAGAGTCTAGCCACAGGGGAACAGACAAAGTGAGCAGGGTGAAGAGCAGGGTGGCAAAATTTACACATGATGTACTTTCATGTGCATATGCCTTAACACACACACTCTTCTAGAGTACACACGCGCAGAAACACAACTCTTGAACATTCAAATCCACTTATATGTGGATCAAAGGGATGGCCCTAGTAAGGCATACAAATGAGGTTATGGAAATATGGGTGAGAGGGAACTCTAATCTGCCTGCAATTTCATGCTGTTCTAGACTTCAAATAGTGTTTGGTACGTAAATGCAAGTGCCAAAACCCTGAGTAAGATAATACAAACTGTGAGTAGGATAAGAACACACACTCCTGCAGGTTTGATGCTCCGACATTTAGAGATGGCTCACAGTAAAGCTACAGGCAGATGGAAATATCTAAATAAAAAAGTCTGGCCTACATATGGATCTTTATGGTAATAAATGGCTTAACAAAAGTTATAAAAAGTGAACAAAAAGGTATTGGGAGCTTATGTGTTCTTATGTGACAACTTCCATCATACTTTTATGGACTAATAGAGTCACATACACACTAGCACCCCCACCAGGACAAGCAAATGTCTGCATTTATGGACACACCTGAGTCACTGGCAGAGCCATGGTCAGTAAAAAGGCTGGGCAGACCAGGCACAGCCTGTGTGGTGAGGTACCAGACTGCGTGCAGCACATCTGTGGCATGGACCCTGTTGTGATCTGGGTCAGGAAAGAAACAAGTCTGCTCAGTGTGTGCAATCTTCTCCACCAGGGTGCACTGTTAGACTGCTTATGTTTCTTTTAACAACGTAAAGGCTGCATACAGTCATATATGACGGTGTGATACTACCCTCTAGTGGCTGATTTCAGTGTTACAGCTGCAAACAAGGTTATAACTAAACTGAAGCAAAATTAAAAAACATGAGACAGAGCGAGATGTTCAAGCTTACATGGTATGTCTCTGTAACCATTCTCAAGGGCATGGAAGTAGTTCATGAATTCATGTAAAGGAATCTTGAAGGTTGCAAACAGGCCAGTGTCTTCAAAGAGCCTGTAGGAGACCTGAAAGACAAAAATCTAATTGAGTCTGTGTCCAAATCATAGTATCATTATGCAAATAATAAAGTTTTATTGGCACTTTGGCTGACCTCTGAGCTTAATCATTGGTGCTCTGGATGTGCTCACCTGACTAAGGATCCGTCCACATTTCCCGTTGGTCTTTTCCATCAAACTGAAGATGGGGAAGTTCCAAT
This sequence comes from Sander vitreus, assembly GCF_031162955.1. Lineage (NCBI taxonomy): Eukaryota > Metazoa > Chordata > Actinopteri > Perciformes > Percidae > Sander > Sander vitreus. Next base: position 18,249,486 of record NC_135862.1, on the reverse strand, counting down.
TATTTAGCTGACTCATTAAAGGCTCTAAGTCCTCCATTACTAACGGCTCTGGAGCCAGCATTGGTTTGTCCTGTGACACATAATGAAAAGTGGTAAGGCAAATACAATGTTAATAATGTATGTAGGTTTGTTTATTGTATGAGCAGTAATTCTGCCTCGCTTTACCTCAGGAGGTATTATTGGATGGAGGATGACATTCTGGGCTGGGTTTTTTCCTTCCTCTGTGTCCTCCTCTGTGTGTGCTACATCACTGCTGTCACTGTGGTTGGCTTCGTGGGTGCTCTCATAGTCTGATGACACCAACACTTGGTCCTCTGCTAGTAAAAGTAAAAACAAAGAGATGTCACACTGCAGCCTAAAAGGAACTGATAAACTGATCTAGTCAGGTTTTTGAATTTACTTCTCTGTAAATTGTTATAGCCAATTGTCTGCTATGTCAAAGTCCCAGAGAGGGTGATAACTCCTGTTCATTAACAGTGGTTCATGTTAGTGATTGCTGCCACACCCTTACTCAAAACATATCTTACAGTGTGTCTGGCGGCAGCAGTGCTTTATACAGTAGTCTGAGTTTGTATCATCAGAAAAACTGCTTTTTCAATGCTGGATTTCTAACTGATTGGTTGTTGAATACTGGTGCAACACAGTGAATGTTTTTCTTACCCTGACTATAAGTGACTGAGAATTTAAAAATTTAAGCTTAAGCTGAAAATGATTATTATGTTGAAATGATATTGATTTGTCTTCACAACATCTAAGTTAGTTGTTTTGTATGGAGAACCAAAGAAAATGATTCAGACACAAGATGTTGGAAATGTGTGTTTCCATTTTTTCTGTAACACAGCTACAAAAGTAATTTGTTTATTCAGGTTTTTATGCAGCTGTACACTATGGGACATGCATTTTGATTTTTTTTTGTTTTGAATATCTACTGTATTAGGCTTCTATATCGTTACCTATAAATAAACACTATGATATAGTATATACGTATGCCCTCTTCATGCACTCATCATATGCTTTTTGGAGGTACCGGTAATGATAAGAAGAAAAAAGACTGAGAGTATACCTGACCGTGGTATCCTGTCTCCCTTGTCTATAGAACCCTCCCCATGGCCCAGTCTGATGTATGGTCTCCCACAGCTGTGGACAAGAGGGGATTAACAGGTTAGAGATAAAGTGCATTAAAGAGAAATGTTGAATTTAACTCCATAGCGTGTGACGTTCCGTGTTGTAATGCTGTGATATTTGCGGCTGGTGCTGTTGCATCTTCGACTACTGCATATGTTTGTCAAAATCTATCAATTTCAATGATTTCTTAAAGAAGATCCTGCCTCGATGCTAGAGACTACATACTGAAAGCCAAATGTCAAAAAACATTAGGGTTATTAGGGTCAATTGTATCCTCTGCTCAGACATTTACGTACATGAGTGTTAAAACATCTGCTAATCAAATGCCAGAATCTGTTTTGTAGTTTGTGTAGGTGAAGATATTTTAATTACTCTTGTAAGAAAAAAGGTGTTTATCAGAATTCTACGTAGTTGATTTTGTTTGGCAGAACAGTGTTAAAAACCAAAATCAACAGAAAATGTTCAAATGAAGAATCACTGGGGGACAAATACAGAATACTACATGTGTTTGTTTGTAGAAAGCGAGATGTGCAAGCCTTTTCTGTCTGTAGCTGTGCCAAAGAATTGGGAATAATGCCATTCACTTCATCTGTCTTTGATGTCAAACAGAACTTGTCAAGAAGAAAAAAAACATAATGGGATTCCTACTGTGCTGTCCCAACATGAAACAGACGTACAGATGCTTCAAGAAAAATACTCATTAATGAATTTAATGGATGCACACATTAACACAATGCAATGAGAATAAAAAACAAAACACATTTGAAACAGTTGCTGGTATTGGCACTGTTATAAATGACTCATTAGAAATTGAGTCCACCCTTTTTGAGCTTAACGACAAATCAGGATCAGCCACTGGAACGGCTTACTGCAAGCCACAATCTGAGAGACAGATATATGTGGAAATATCCACATTTACTGACTGGTTTATATATCAAATAGCAAATATTATCTTTTACGGAAAGAGCCTTGAGCTGGCCTGTGCTCGTTAGTTAGCTGTGTGACACCATGGGGAGCCTCCCGAGCTGCTCTCAACAGCTTTTCCATGTTTCTCCATTGAGGCCACTGTCAGACTGTAGATGGTTCCAATTAAAATACCTCTCCCTAAATGTTGTAAAACCTGCCTTCTCAGGGCAGGAAATGCCTGCCGTTAGAGCATGGTGTCACAGGGAGCACAAAGCCCTGTAGTGTGTCTATCTTCTTCTGATAAATTATTTCTTGAACACTTTTGAGCTGTACCCACCCTGCCTAATGGTCCTGAGGCCCCAACAAAGGGAGTTCTGTTGTGTTTGCATGGCCAGGTTGGACCACTGTGAGTAATGCCTAGCAGGTGTGGAATATAAAATAGTTTGATAGTTTGGCGGGTGAACAGTTAGTACATTATTGTCAGGGGGGTCTGGGCAGGCAGCAGTGCTTGGCTTAAAAGGTTTACTTTTAATGAAAGTTGAAGAACTGGCAGACAATCTTCCTATTCTGCTCATGCAGCAGAATAGCCTCAGCTACTGACATTGAGCCTTCAGCTCTGAATGTAAATAAGAAGGCCGACCAGTTTCACTCAAGGAATCTGTCAGTCACGTATCAAGTGACTCTGCTTTTATCACAAAAAGCTTCTTAAGTGTAGTTAAAGTAGTTAGCATTGTAGTTACAGTAATTTAACTGTCCCAGTGAGATATACCTACAGTACGAAGACAAAATACACTTTCCTGTATGTTTTTGTTTCAACACTGTCTCAAAGAAATGGTGTTGATATACTAAAGATTTGTTTTGCCTGATACCTTTGGGAAGAATGTAACTACTGCCTGCAAATATGTTTGTTCAGTTGTGTGGTCAGGTTGGATTTAGGCAACAAAAACACGTTGGTTAAGGTTAGGAAAAGAGCATGGGTTCAGTTAGGTATTGAAAAAATAACCCATCCTGTCTAGTGCTTCAAGTCAGAGTGGAGTTTTTTTAATTCTTTAACCAAAACAACAATGTTTCTCCAACATTAAAGGTACATGTATAGACTAATACAAAATGAATCCCTCTCTCTTTCTCTCTCTCACACTTATGATCCACTAGAAGTGGTGTTGTCTGTTTCTACAGAGACCCTGCCCTCTGCCTGGATTTTCTCTTTTCTTTTTATTTTCGTGAGTTTGGGATGTTTACTTTTTCACAAGTTTAACTGACACAGACACAGAGAAACAAACAGGATGAAGCTCTCCATTCACACATTCATTATCCAACAATGCTGCACTTTCCTGCTGAGGTGTGTGTTTATTTGTGCTTTAGAACATAAACAATCTGAAACAATCATAACCGCAGTGAAAACAATTCAAAAATAGTGTTTTATTCCTCTGATTCACAGCGCTCCTTCTCTTTATCCACTCTCTCACGATTTTTTTAAATTGCTTGTTTTGTGCGTTCAACTGAGCCAAAAATCGTACATCTCCCTCATAGAAGACAAAAAAAACAGTAAAATGTTGGTATTTTTGCTTTATAAAATGACTTTTTATTAATCGATCATCAAAATATTTGTGGATGAATTCTCTGTCAATTAATCAATTCATCTCTTCAGCTCTAGAAGTTCTGTATAATAATTTTGTGACTTTGCAGATACAGTACTTTTATTTAGTAAAATAAATGTTTTATGCATAATGAACTTTTTTTCAAACGTGTGCTTTTTTAAACAAGAATAGTCATACAAAGGTGAAAGGTCAAAATTGGTTTCTTGCTTTACACATCATTTTAACAAATTTAAATACAGCCAAAGTGAATTGTCAACAGTCAATTGGGAGTCTGTGAAGTTGAAAATGACTCCTGTGCTCATACCAAAGCACCTTGGCATTCTCCAGAATAAACCTTCATCAAGTTAATTATCCTGCAATAGGAACTACTGTATAAATTGCAACATTGTCTGCTTTTTCTGAGAACAGCCTTCTCCATCCATGTTGCTTATCTTAATAGTATCGAGCCATGCAATGAGCTCTGACTGGCCTCTGCCTGCTCCCCTCTCCACTGCAGTTTACTCCCAGTTTTTATACTCAACTACTCACAGCAGGTTGACAGATTACCTTTGGTTCAGAGCCCAAAAGGACAGTGTCCAAGCCACGATAAACACAGCAGCCATTATTTCTGCTTCCAGTAATCTACCTACTCTCAAGCCAGATGACGTGACGAAGATAACAGCACAGTGGCCGGGGCTGAGGGAAATGGAAGGCATTCAATCGCCCCCTTTTTGCCGGGTCTGTGTGATAAAAAAGGCGATATTGTAGCTTTGAAGTTGGTGTTATTCCTTCTGAACAATGTACGTCACTGAAAGCTGACATGATGGAAAAAGGAGGGAGAAAAAAAGAAGCCTAATGTCCTAATTAAGATTCTACAGATTTGATGATGGAGCAGAGAGAAGGCAATTGAAGCCATGTGTTCATTTTCTCCCCTCAATGTGTTCTTTCTCTCCTTCCCTCTTCCCCAACCATTTCTGCCTTTCACTTTTCTGAGGACTCATTACATATCAGGAATGATTATTGATGTTTTGTTTGATCTGTAAATAAATTCTTATGTTACTATGTCTTGGCTAGCTCTCAAAAGGGATAATAAATACAGGTTACAGTACATATTTTACAAAAACACTCCCCAAAACGTGATTGTTGTGTTAAAGCCCACTTGAGAGATGCTGTGTTGGCAGGTTGCTGTTTGCTAAGAAACTATCACAGGTTTAACCCCAACAACAGCAAGTAGTTGTCATTAGGCATGGGTCCTGTTTACGTGTATTTTAGCTCGACACTGAAGCCTTAAACAGTTCTCTTTTTCACTTTAAACATCTGAATAAGATGCCTGAAACAAGTGTTACTCCGAAAAGAGCCCTCTCACCTGCAGTAAATTAAACCCAGAGACTCTCTGTACTCTCCAATTGTGTCTGTATAACCTCTGCCAGAAGAAGAAGAAGCTGTGACTGTGTCTAAGTGTGTGTGTGTGTGTGTGTGTGTGTGTGTGTGTGTGTGTGTGTGTGTGTGTGTGTGTGTGTGTGTTAATTGTGAGGTTCTGGTGCTGGGGAGAGGCCCAGGTGTTTGTTTATACTCACACCGCCATAAGTGGCCATAGCTGGGGCCTGCTGCTGGGCTGGGCTGAGCTTTATGACCAGGCGACACGGCTTTGTGTACAGAAGCTGCTCAGTGTGCTTACATTTACAGAACTTGTTCGAGTATCACACTGCCATTGTGCAAACAGACCCAAACAAGTCACTAACGGACGCAGCCCACACAGTTCTTGAGAGGGCTCAAGACACAACACAAAAATGTTTGCAGATTTTGTTTTTACTCAGTGCGGTAACATTTTGTTTTATTTAATTAATTTTTTTATTTGTGTTGAATTCATTTTGTGTTTTTTGTATTTACTTTCTTCTTTTTTGTTGTGTAAATATTTTAACAAATGTGTTATGTATTGATTGTTTATGACTGCTTTTTATCAACAAGCAGATACACAATGTGACAGTTATGTTGTCCACAGATACATAATTTGTATTGAAGACTCCTCCCTGACCAAAGCTCCAAAGAAATTTGTAACACTATGATGAAATCTTATTTTCTTTACATATTTTACCTTTATATTTATAATTGTTCACTAACAGATTTGAATAAATCACTAAAAACAAAAATGCTACCTCAGAATTTGTCCTACAAGTGAGTAGGAGGGTAGTCTTTCTTTAAGTGCTAACTCACCTTAAACAATACCACTAGTATGAGTTTGTATTAGTATGAGGATGTCACACGTCACAAAGAGCTCTTTCATAAGTATTTCTACCCTTCAAAGAATAATGTCTGGAAAGTGTTGAGTGCTTATAAATCCTCTTAACTCTTAAATGTGAGTGGTTACACAGGAATCAGCAAGTAATGTTCTTTCCTAGTGGTCAGAAAAGAATGTACTCAATGCACACACTGATATGTGCAAAAATGTGCCGGGTAAATCACCCCCTACAGCAGACTACATGGACACAGGCACACTGAATTCTGTTCAGCCCAGATTATATATATGCAGAAATGGGCATTGTCGGATTATGAGTGAATGCAAAGCTTCATCCTGTCTGTTTCTGTGTGTCTGTGTCAGTTAGACTTGTGTGTCAATATGAGATGCGATGGGCAAAGCAGCGGTTGGGAATGAAAACGGGCACAACCTGCACGCTGTTATTGGCTGGGGGTTACACACCAACGTGGGGCCCAAAGGCTATTTGTTGGTGCCCACAAACGTCCCGCTTTCACCAATATAGGAAGAAAAGAGAAAATCCAAGCAGAGGGCAGGGTCTCTGCCACACCACACACTTCTAGCAGGGCATACGTGATGATTGAGAGGGATTCATTTTGTATTAGTCTATACATTGTTTTTTGAGGAAAGCACTGTATATTATACATCTAAGATCAGGGCTCTGCAGGGAAACCCAGAACTCCTCTGCAAAAACCATTTCTTTACTTTTGGCCTCATGGTGTTTTCATGGTAGCAGTATTTTGTATATTACAACACATTGCAGTAGTTATTGGTCACATTTTTGCAGAAAAGTCAATTCATGTTTCATACACATTATTTATTTTAACAATAGTAAAGATGAATACGTTATGCAGTTTTTGTGTCACTTGATGCGTCTCAATGGACGCAACAGAACACTGATCTGCTCTTTAAACACTTAGAAAGAACTGCTGTATGTGCCAGAGAGGTAAAATGGAATATTATTGCACCTAATAATTTAATCTACATGAGTATCAGATAATGGCCATAAACTGAGCAAATATTGTAGGTGTGTCTATCTATCATAAGCTGCAGGCATGGTCTGGCTGGCTAGTTAGCGTGTTACTCCAGACAGCTCGGCTTAAATAATTAGCTTGGAAGACAGGAGCCACATGTTTACAGGAACAGTACAGCCATAATCAGTTAACAGCTCCATGAAACAAATCTCCTCACAACAAAAAATACTAAACAAATAAAGATAGGCTGGCAACAACCTGGATGAATTAAGCTGTGTATAAGTATATACACAAGCAGTACCAACTATACTCAGTACAACTGATCGGACAAGCTGACCACCTGTGATTGGACTTTGCTTCTAATTCCCAAACTTAAAAACATTGCAACTCTTTTGGAAACATCTAATTTCAGCCAAAATGATCCACATAAAATTAATTTCTAAATTAATCTGAGGAAGGAAATAGGCCATGTAGTTGCAGTCATCCCTCATTTTACAGCAGTGAGTTAGTTTTTATCTAACTGACTGTTCCAGTAAGTACATGTGCGAGCTGATTTAAATCTCAAGTTCCAGAAAACTAAGCTCATTAGATGTATTCTGTCTTTATTGACAGGTTGCACTTTCTTTTATTTTGAAAATAAATCTTCATATATAGCCTTAAATAAAGAGAAGGAAAAACCCAACATCTGTTCTGTATGTCTGCACATAAACTTCCAAACAAATGCAACTGAATAACACAACAATTACCATCAGTTGAAACTGTATTGTTTGAATTAATACAGGCTGTTTTCAGCATGTCATTGACATCAGACATGGCTTTCTGAAGTTCTTCTACACATTAATAATTAAGCTGCAGCTTCAGTTAAGAGATCTGATTAAAGTTCTTCTGAAATTTAAATTATCTTTATACAACAACACGTACACATATATACACAAACCTATACTAGAGAAGCTTCTGTATTTGCAGAGAATTTCCATCAGAGGACTTTCATGCCCGTGACACAAACTTGACAGGGGACAAACTGAATAAGGTTGATAGTACAAAGAGACTCTTTCTTGTTCAGACATAGTTAATATTTTAAAGACAGGGAGCGTGTGCTGTCGACTACTGCTTGTGCATCCACATCATAAAAACATTGCATGCACAGTAACTCATATTCAAGTACTCGCAAACATGCACAGTTGAACATTTTCAAATCTGAATCTCCATTTTTTCTTCATTGAAATTCATTAAAAAAAACACAAGCCATTCTGAGATAATCCAAACACAACGTCACAGTAATCACAAAGTAATTGTAAGGAATGCAATCTCTGCGCTTATCATAGTAAATGATGCTGAAATTTCACTTAGTAATCATACTTACTATAATAAATCAAGAACCTGTGTTTATTCTAGATTTACTGAATCAATGTGATTTAGTAGTGAAATAAAAAACAGCAGAAAGAAACACAGTTATTTGTTGTGTTTTCAACAATATGGGACTGTCGTGTCTTGACATTTCTACTGATTCACTGCATGTGTACTAGTCCTGTCTGAGCACAATAGAATAACCAGGCCATATTTTCTCAACAGCTTTTGCAAAGCAAAGTGCATCCAGGCACAAACCGCACCACACAAATACATGTTTTCATGCACACAGACCCATTAATGCACACAAACACTCATACATATCCTGCAACCTTCTCTATCCCACAACAGCTTCCCCCAAGAATTACATAAAATAAAAATAAAGAATACCATTAATATCACATGCATACATCTCCTTCTGAGCCATGCTATTTCTTTGTAGCCTCTTTCTCATGCTATCTTCAGCACTACTGTGCAGAGAGTTGATGTGTGTCTTAGTTATTCAGGTTAATGTGTTTTCCTGTGGGGCATATTTCCATTCTGGCTCCCATAGCACACACATCCTCTTCCGAACTGCTGCGCCATTACTGTTCACTCACGCTGTCTTTGATATAACTACAGCCACACTGCTGGGAATAAACCTCTAAACCTTCAGAGACATTTGTCATATTGTGGTAGCCATTGTAGAAGTCCTCCTTAAAGCATTTGTAACATGGTTGTGTATATCTATAGTACAATGTTGCACAGTAGGACCTAATTAGTATACTGTATACAACAAAATTCTAGGGCTTTGCTTCAAACATAGCAAACTTTTTTTTCATACAGTATAACTCCTGGGGAAGAAAGAAATAATAAAGAAAGCAAGGAATAATGTAAAAACGAGACTACATTTGCTAAATCTTTCTTAAATCTTTCGTTTCTGAGTATAGGAGAGGTGGATGCTGAGAAAGAACAAATAAATGTCAGTCATTCAGCTGTAGCTCCTGCTAGGTGTTAGGTACCTGCAGGTGAGTGCTTCATGGTAGGGCTTGATACTGGCGCTGCGGTCCCTTCGGACGGGCCCAGGCTCGATGCTGGGCAGGCCTGTGGCGGAGGTGGTGGTGGTCCACGTGGAAGAGATCCTCCTCAAAAGACCAGGGTGGAGACTCCGCCTCAGACGCTGCACACACAGGAAAATACACACACACACACACACACACACACACACACACCCTTCTTATTATTTTTTTTATAAATGATTAAATCCTCACCCATAACTAACTGCAGGAATATAAAAAAACTGTAATTGTGTTGGCTCTAAAAGTACTCTCTGTGAGATAAGGTTAATGCTTATTCGCTCTGTCTGCAGTCAAATTGATCATCTAGATGAGACAGTTTTTTTTCCCTGAATGTGCCCTGGATGAAACAAATTAAGCAGCTGATATAACCTGGAAAATCTTTCATGATTTGAAGCACATTCATTTTTTCCTTCATTGCATCCAAAGAGAATCAACACAGTTATCACTGACTGGAGAATATTGACAGGCAGCTGTACCAACGATGCCGCACATGGTACATTATTAGATACGTCAGTATAACATTGCACAGACACAGCCTCTCTGCTTCTCATTCTCTCTGTAAGTCTCTTTTGTCTCGCTCTCTCAGTCTCTTCCTTTATCTGCCTTCTTTTTGCTCTTTCTTTATTTCTTTTCTTTCTTTTCTCTGGGATTCCCAATGATCTGTGCCCTTTTGATGCCTCCATCTGTTCGGTGCCATGCAGCAGCTTGGGACAGCAGCGCTAAACATGGCAGTCTCTCTCTCTCTCTCTCAGTCTTCTGCAGGGTGACCTAGTAAAGATCGCCTCAGAATCCTGAATGAGCCCATTCACAGCAAGGCGTCATACATTGAGTGCAAGCACACACACACACACACACACACACACACACACACACACACACACACACACACACACACACACACACACACACACACTCATACACACCGTTGGTATAGGTCAGTTTAGTGGACATTTTACTGACTTCTATGTACTCTGTGTTATGTACGCAAATTTATACTACAAAAATAACACACACCTACAAAAGAGCCATGCACAATCAGAGCGTACTATATGTACACACACTGACACATTTATGCACACAAAATAGCATATATGCTATTACTAATGTCTTTTGTATAGTGCATACTACAATTGCATTAAATTATGTGTTTAATTCTGGATTTTAAAAGTGGATTAATGATGCTATGGTGTGATTTTGCAGCACCATAGTTCGATTCTAATAAAATTCCTGCAGACACGCATCAAAAGCAGAAACACACATAACAGAAACACACACACATCATCATCGGCAGCAGCATGGCAAAAACCAGGCTATCCTCAGAAAAAAACAAAAGTAAAGAAAAATAAAAATACAGCTCATTCCTGCTGCTGTCACTGTTAATTTAAGTCTATACCTGGACTTATCTCCATAACTGTTTAGGTGAGAAAAGTGAGATCGGTGTAACCTTTTATAATTAGTTGTGTGTTTTGTCATTCATGTTTTTTGATTTTTGTACAGTATGTGCTTCTAATGCAGTGGCTTTTTTACAGCACGGAGATCATGCCCTGTGTTGGGCAGAAAATGGCCTTTGGAAAAATGCTTGAAAGGCATCAGTATGCACCATGATGGACTTTAAACTGTTAGCCAGGAGGCAAAAAAGCAAGCGTAGGGCTTTCCACTCCCACACTAACCACCTTCACTCCTCCTGCTATTAACCTCCCGGGCAGATAGAACCGGGCACGTTCTCTCTGGGAAGCAGAGTCTTAATGAGTGCAGCCTCACTGGCCACTCAACAGGCATATTTTGTCTTAACTACTTTACAAAGTTCAGACAATGTAAAAAAAAAAAACACCTGTCAACCATACAATTGGCTTGACGGCATGGCAGCCATCGACCACACGCCAGCTTACAAGACAGCCAGGACAGGTATCTTCCTCAGATTAATAACTGGATCCATAATTGTGGTGGGGGGGGGTCCAGTTTCATTGACACATACCCATCCCTCTTTTTTACCTTTTTGAGAGATGCGTTCACCTTCATGCTGCCTCTCCCACACACACACACACACACACACACACACACACACACACACACACACACACACACACACACACACACACACACACACACACACACAGTCTGGCTCTGCACATCTGTCATGTTGACACAGCTGTGGCTATGAAAGGGAGAACAGTGCTCGGAGCAGTAGACGTGTTCTATTTTTCTTCACTCAACTCTATGAAAATACACTCCTTCATTTGATGCTAAAATCTCTGAGAGCAGGAAGCACTCATTAGCTGAAACATGGACTAAAAGATTAACATGTGTGTGGTGTATAAATCATTTGGCCCTAATAAAGTGGCCTGCATTTCCATCTAAGGATTATTTCAGCCGTTTCCACAAAAAATGATTACAATGTTTTATGACTACTTTTGATTAACAGTTGTAACTTTTGATATTGGGTGAAACATCCTCACTTTCATCTCGACTCACTAGTACTGCATATCTTACCAGTAAAGTGTAAATCAGGACACTTCATGTATGTCCTTACAGTACCTTATGGATGGACGTCTTCTCTCCTTTCTCAGGTCCCTCCTCTGAGTCGGAGAAGGTGTAGGTATCGCTGGGGTTAAGCAGGGAAGTAGGGCGTGGCCTGTGCAGCGGCTGGAAGGTGAGCTGGGTGGTTAGCAGGTTGCTGACGGCCCGCAGTGAGGTGCAGGTGTTAGGGGGCAGTGAGGGGTCAGCCAGCAGGTCTGTGATTAGTCCGTGGGCTTCTCCCATCACTGCTATGTCCACCATGACAGTGGTGCCTGATGACTGCAGGGCGACAGAAAGACAGAGAAAGTGGAAAATAAACACCATTGCTGTTGTGGCTGTGGTGGAAACTGACAAAGTGTATTTACTCAAATACTAATGTTAAGTACAATTCTAAGGTACTTGTAATTAAAGTTCCACTAATCAATATTTTTTAGAAACAATGGATCATGGGAGTGATACGTATTGTGTAAAGGAATTAGATGTCATAGCCAGGATATGTAGTTATTATATTATGGCTATGAAGCAATCATTGCTTGATTTCAGCTACTTGTTTTATAAAATAATATTTGAATTGAGGACATTCTGCCTGCAGAATAAATACTTTTTCTTTTGATATGAGTATAATGACATTTTGCTGATAATAAACATACTTGTCTTTACTAAATACTTTTACTTAGTAATGGGGTATTATAACATTGCTGTATTGCTAGTAGTAAAGGATCTGAATACTTTTACTGCTGGTCTGTATTTACTCATAACATATATCACAGCAACAGCTAGGCTGATAGAACAAAGCAGCCTGTTCTCATGAACCATGCTTTCGAAAATCTACGAAAAGCTAAGCATTGAAATTCGTATGATTTACACGTTGTTTTTCCTGTGTGCACCACATTGACTGTTACTGTATAAGAACGTGGCTGGCTCATGGATGTATTTAAGAGAACTGTCCGCGATGGGAGGGGGTCGGGGAGGGTCAGGGTACTAAAATATAATCCATTTTTCGTTTTAAACCAAAAACAAAAAAAACAAAAAACGGGTCGATGTTTCGTTTTTCGTTTCAAACCAAAAACAAAAAAACTTAACTATGAGCTCCGTTTTGCCATTTTATCAATGTTCATAAAAACTAAAATTAACTGGAAAACTGCTCATTTTTCATCTGTTGATTTTTTGTTATTCATGTTTCCGTTTTAAACCAACAGTGAGAATACAGGCTCATATTTATAACGTGCATAGTTATTGAAAATCCGATGGAACACAGGTCTCGTTTATAATGTTATTTTGGTCTTACGTGTTAAAGATCAAAGGTGACAAAAACCAATGCGCTCTGGACCGGAAGTAACATTAACGTGTCAAAATAAAAGTATGAGAACTGTAATAACTGGCAGAAAAACAAGATACTTTAGCTTTTGTCTGTAGCTTGTCAGATTAAGCTAAAGTTAATTATTTAGGGTTATATAAAGTATTTAATTGAGTAACATTCATTAATAGCCACAAAGGGAGTAAGAATGGATATTGTTTTAAAATAGGATTATAATAATTTTAAAATCACATTTTAAATAAAATCTGCATTCCCCTAACATTATGTGTGGCGTTATTGACTACTTTTACTTTAATCTTACACCAGCCAGTAAAAAAAGGCAAAGAATATAAGGGCTTTTTTTAATTGCTCTGCACAATATTGTATGTGACATGGTTGACCACATTAGCTGCCACTGAACATGTCAAAGTGATGAAGACATTTTTTAAATAAACAATTTAAAGAGTACTGGAGACTCTCTCATTCACGTCTGGTCTCCTCAGGCCCTGCAGACTAGACCAGAGTTCATGGTGAGCATGGTAGACCTCCTCACTGCTGGGCCTGTGCCTGGATCACCCAGCTCGTTAGATGTTCACTGCTCATACTAAGCCCTTGAAACAGTAGTTGACCAATATTGGATAATAAAATATAATACATGATAGGTATTGTGTGGTTGAATTACAATAAGGAATGGTCAATGTTAAGCACTGTGGCCTCACAGGAACCCTGGTGGCCCGGGGCCTTTCTGCATGGAGTTTGCATGTTCTTCCCGTGTCTGCATGGGGTTTTCTCCAGGTGCTCCGGTTTCCCTCTCCACTAAAAAAAAACATGTTCCCCTCCCTTTCACTTAATTGTAAGTTGCTTTGGATAAAAGCGCCAGCTAAATGACATGTCATTTAATGTACTGTAATGGAATGGAATGAACAAGTGAACTAAAGCACATAAGGCTTAGAACATAACACCAAAACAACATAAAGCTCAAAGAACTAAATAACAAAAACTATGTGCTGCTGTGTGCTTGTGTGCATGTGTGTGTTGTAAATAAAATAATTGGTACGAGTCCTGACTTTGCAATGTATTATTTTTTCTGATCAAGATAACTGACATCTCCTGGTAAGCAATATAAATATTTACTGCCATTGTACTGATGGCACAGAATCATGCAAGCGTTGAATGTTACAACTGAGAACATTTAGTCTCTCTCTCTCTCTCTCTCTCTCTCTCTCTCTCTCTCTCTGTTTTGGTTACAGAACATACACTTTCACACAGTCTGGTGCATGTTTATCATATATTGTATGGTGCTGTGGACTCAAGTGGCAAATCTGAATCAGCAAAGTGGCCTACTGTAATATTCTAGCAGTAAACCCCAAGTGTGGTCCAGTCTGCAGGGCCTGAGGATACCAGGATGAGAGAAGCAACATTGCAGCTTCCTCACTAATATGATGAGAGTTTTGCTATATGGCCCAATTTTATCTGCAGGAGTTCTTCATCACACTCAAATTAATGGCAGTTAAGTTGGTCAACCATGTCACATGAATATTCTGCAGAGTTGCAATAAAAAAGAAGTCCTTTCATTTAAGTGGTCAAGTGGTTTAGCCATTGTGTTGTGTTGGGACCATCAGAAAGTAAGAGTTAAACATTATGATCTTAAACACTAAGGCTACATGTAAAAAGCCACAGCCTGAAGGCTCTCTGACCTCTGAGAAACATGGGCCTTTCTTAAATAAAGAAAGATCTGCATGTAGCTGTAGCATTCTGGAATGTCACACCTATATGAGAACTCCACAGGGAAAGGGGGTTTCAAACTGATGGAAGTCTAAACTGTGAATTCCTATTGGTCAACGGTCACTGGACACAACAGGGGTCCGACCAGCTGACCAATGGAACAAAAGCCTCAATCACCACTGAATCTTTGCTTTCCACCTCAACTCCGGTTGAAAACAGGTCAGCACGACAAGCTTGTGCCAAATTGGTCCATTTTCCAGAGAAAAGGCAGATTTCTTGTATTTGAAACACACACCTCGTGCGTTCAAAACTGCAGGAGAGGACACCATGCTCTAGAAGAAAATCGGACAACAGAGACACCGTTTTCGTAAACAGTCGACCTGAACTGTTTTTCCCTCCACTGCCCCAAGCAGGAATTTCTAGTTAATCATTGACAAGTGATTAACTTTGTTACATTTTAACGTGGAAACCTATGAACTGATGGACGACAACATACAGTAAGGCTTAGTGTTCTGGGCAGAGATAGAACATAGTATGTTTATTAATGTGTAAAGGCTAATGTTGGCCATTGTTTACCATTAAGGTGTTCGATTAATAATGTGCTACGGGTGCACGTCTGATTATTAATCTGTGATCGGGACCGCGTGTCCCATTATTTTCTGTGAATGTATCATTTGATCACGATACTGTTGATATATGTTGTTTTTGACTAATGTAGCCTGGCTTAAAACTGTAAATTATACATTGCTTTTCTCCCGCTGGGAAGAAGTTAGCTACTGTGCTGAATGAGAGGGTGATCACTGTCATAACCTGAAAAATCAAGACTCAAAGTGCCTTTTCTTTATTCCAAGTGTGTTTTCCCTCCATTTTTCTCTCTCTCTTTCTCTCCCTCTCGACACACACACTAATACACACACAAAGACACGTGCGTCGAATAGCTACACAGCTAGCACATAGAGAAGTAGCTAGTGTGTTCCTGGGGTCTGTAAGACGTTAGCCCGAAAGCTAACCAGCTAGACCTAGCTATCCCCCTAGCTATAACCTAGCACCACTACCGCCCTCGTGAGGCTAAATAGTTTTGTGCAGCTCACAGGAGTAGCCATTTTTGTAGTCTTTGGGCTAGACTACATCTCCTCACCTCCCCCCCCCCTTTTTCTCACTCACACACACACACACACACACACACACACACACACACACACACACACACACACACACAGCACCCACACAGAGACATGTCTTGTTTGCTTTTTGTTGTAGTTTAAAAAGGGTATATTGGTTTTAATTGATCAAAGGATTATTGATTGGCCATTGATGATTTTGAAGTTAATAAATTCCACTATATTTTAAATAGCAGTTGTCTGTGATTGTTTTGTGTATTTTGTCGTAATAATTGCTTGTTGAAACAGGTAGTGCTCTAATTCATGATTCCTTTTGTTCCTTTAAAATATACTAGATAAATTAATGAAATTAATCCAGATTGGTATTTTTAAAGGGAACACCACAGAAATGAGACTGTTTCACAGTTTGATTATTGGTCCCTGATTTCCAGGGTGGTGCCCCGTTTTGATTGTTTGTCATTATAAATGTTACTGGCATAACAAAATTGACCAGTTCATAAAGCATGACGTAATTTATCACTCAATTCTGTGTTACCCCTTTTATCCAACTTCATTCCAGCTCATTAGTTTTACACTTATATTTTGAATTCATGGTCAACAGACCTCATTTACATGAATTATACCTAATTTCTGAGTAAAATAAGGATATATGATTAGTTGTTTTAGATTATAACAGACTGGTATATGGCAATTAATAGCCAGGATAGCCAAGATCAAAATGAACTGATGCAATTTTATTCACAAACAACAGAGAGCCGACGTGTATGTGTTGTATGTATGTATTGTCTCCATTTAGGAAAAGACACATCGAAGGTGTTATAAGAACAAGTTTACAAAGCTGTAGCTTTGAAGATGTGTGCACACTCACACGTGCGCATGTGTGTGTGCACGTGTGTGTGTGCGTGTGTGTGTGCGTGTGTGTGTGTGTGTGCGTGCGTGCGTATTCATCTGCTGTAAAGCACAATGATACATTACCCGATTGCAACATGGTGTGTGTGTGTGTGTGTGTGTGTGTGTGTGTGTGTGTGTCTGGGCACGTGCATGCATGTGTGTGCATGTGTGTGTTTATCTTCTGTAAAGCACAATAGTGCCCTATTGCACTACCAGGTCAAAATTCACCCGGGTAGACCATAAATGCTATAAAATTGAATAAAACACCCAAAATTCTATGACAGTTGTGAATATAATTTTTACTTGCGAAGAGCATGAAAGGGAACAATGCATGTTATTTTTGGTTAACTTTGTTGAAAGAAACCCATATTTCTTATAAAAAACTTTGAAAACACGACACATTTAACCCGAAGACAACACAAGGGTTTAGATGCCTTTTTACTTTCATTTAAAATGTGATTTTAAAATTATTATTAAATAATTAAATACTTTATATAACCCTAAATAGCTAACTTTAGCCTAATCTGACAAGCTATAGGCAAACAATGTATTCATAAAGTATCTCGTTCTTCTGCCAGTTATTACAATTCTCATACTTTTTATTTTGACAAGTTAATGTTACATCCGGTCCAGAGCGCATTGGTTTTAGTCACCTTTGATCTTTAACACATAAGACCAAAAATAACATTATAAAGAGACCTGTGTTCCATCGGATTTTCAATTATTATGCACGTTATGTTTAAAACAGAAACATGAATAACAAAAAATCAACAGATGAAAAACAAGCAGTTTTCCAGTTAATTTTTGTTTTTATGGACATTGGAAAAACAAATACATCCATGAGCCAGCCACGTTCTTATACAGTAGCAGTTAATGTGGCGCACACAGGAAAAACAACGTGTAAAGCATACAAATTTCAGTGCTTAAAACAAAAAATGGATTATACTTAGTACCCTGATGGGTGAGCGTGTACAGGACTTAAAAGCAAGGGAGCAGAGTTCGCTTCCCGGGGAAAACAAAAGACTTTCATCTGGGAAATGTGTGTTCCTTGGGAGTGTTTTAATACAAACAAGATCTTTTCCTAAACTTAACTATTTGTTTTGGTGCCTAAACGTAACTTTCGTCGCCGCATAACACTCACTTTTTCTTGCCAATTTAACCCTAATCTCCGCCGAAATGACCAGCAGCTCAGTCACCTATTCTGGTGTAACTGAACCACCAGCTACCGCTGACCTGACGGAGCACCAAGACCGGCAGCTCGCGGTGCTCTGTACCTGGCTCACAGTTCTATTCTCGGTTAACTGAACCACCAACTACCGCTGACCTGGCGGAGCACAATGCGGAGCACAATGCGGAGCACAATGCAGAGCACAATGCGGAGGACAATGCGGAGCACAATGCAGAGCACAATGCGGAGCACTGTAGCCGGCGGCACGAAGCTCTGTAGCGGCTTAAACAGCTAGCAACTGCCGCTCTGTAGCACTGAGCTCTGTAGCCAAAGTCACATGACCAGTCGGAGGTCTCCATAGTTTTCGTATAATATCATCCGTTTTAGTGTGCGTAACTTTTCGTACAATATCATTCGAACCCGTTCATGAGAATGTGTTGAACAAAGACTGATTTGAAAACTATCACAGTCTGCATTCAAAAATAATGAGGGAGGCCAATTGTCCAGCAGCAAGCATTCACATTCGTCAGAAGCTTTGTCCCATGTTTCTAGAGACAATGACGGCGCACACAGCCATAACCAAATCATGTTTCAAAAGTGCACTTAGCTCAGGGAAAAAACAACATGGCACAAAATAAAACAAATTTTACCTATAAACAATACCCAAACACAACAATATTAAAGTAATAAAACAATAGACAATTGCAGTTGAACCACTATGATAGGACATATTCAATCACAGTGTCTGGACTTAGGTCCTGCAAAGTTTTGCAAAGTGTATAATAATTGTGGTATCACATGCCTGAGCACACTTACATCGACTCACACATCAAAGGCTTTATTCTGTACCTTATATGGCTCCTTTTAACTCAGAAAAAGCAAAATCGTGAGGAGGAGCAGGGAGTGGTACTTCACAGTTGTAGGAGTTGACATACTTGCAGCCTTTTAGACATCTGAACAACATTAGGTCATAACATGTTTAGCACAGCTGTGCAATACTTGATGCTTAATGAATGGACACATTAGCAATGTGTCAGCTAGAACCTGACCTTTGACTTCCTCACTCCTGATCCCTCAGATGACAAACAGCCATCGTCTGTTTCTGCCCTGTCTGCCCCACTGCTTTGCACCAGAGTATTGTGAGCCAGCTTTGTTTTTGAAGGGTAAAGTGAAAAGTTCACAAGCCACTATTAATTGCTATGTCTAGAGCAGTTGAACAACCACAACTAAACACAGGTCAGTCTTGGCTGCCAACCATTGTATCTAATAAACTAAAAAAGAAAATCCCTTTCCCTTTTTCCCCAAAGAATGTTATCAGATTTTTCTCCCCCAATGTCCCGTTCACTTTGATACCAGCTGCCAGGCACCCAGAATTATTGTGTTTACACTGGCTAAGTGACAAGTGGTTGACCTGAACAACACATGTGTGAACACCTTTCATTCGTCTCCACAAAAGTGAAGGTTTCATATTTTATTTTCCTAGTCATATCAGATAAGTCACTGTATTTATGCAATTTTCCTATTGGTCTGCAAAAGGACAAAAGCTGTGTGTTCAACGGGTGTGAGGGCATTCCTCCACACATGATGATGACACACATTTATTGATAAATCTGACACATGGTCAGCACTGGGACCAAGCTAATCTCTTTTAAAGACAAGGGGACGTCCTATGGGACGGCTGATGGGACGTTTCTAGACAGACGACTATTGTGCTCCCCTCATCCCTCCTCTCCTCTACATCTTCTCCTTCCTCTCCTCTTTCCTATACTCTGCTCTAATGCATGCTGTGAGGACAAGATGTAAACACATGTCTCTCAGCTCATTTACAGACTGATTTAAGACTTTGCTAAAGAGGGGGTTTAAGAAGAATATAGCTGCTGGAGAACATCTGTCTGGTCTCAGCATCTCCAAACATGTGCATACACAAACAACTCATGTGAAACTTCTACAAACTTAACCCCTAGTTCTGACATCACAGCCAATACAAAAGTCAATTGAAAACCTAAGCAACATATGCTAAGACTGACATTCAAATACACAGTGACATTGGCATACAAAGGGCATCATCCTGAGAATGCAGCACAGAGGCACACATGTGCACACAGATAAACACATTGTGCTAGGAGGATGAGCATTGTGTCACTAAGCTAAAATACCTAAAAAATTGGACCTGAGGAGCCATAAAAGGGGAGGGAATGATGAATGTGTTGGGTTTGATTTTACACCAGGAGCAAGCCACTTAATGCCCAAAACCTGACATGAAAAATAAAGTGTGGTGAAAGGCTCCAGGTGCAAGGGTAGCATTTGAAATTTGGGGACACAGTGGGGATCTTGCTTCCACTGAATTTGTACTATTCTTATTGACCTGAAAAAATGGCAATACCTGCTCGGTTACAAAAACAAGCCAACAACTTGTTGCACTAGAAAGAATGTGCTGTTAAAATATATCTACCTTTGAAATTCCTGTCTCTGAACCTCCCTACAGAATGTTTGTGAGACGAGGAGTAATAGCTTTGAGCTATTAAACAAAGCTGACTGCAGGGAAATATAAAGAATGTGAAGTCCTGACCATCCCTGGCCCAAGCTTTTATGTATCCCTTAAAAGTATGTCCTGATGTTCCTAATCTACCAACAATCTGCAACCTAAAACTTAAGAATCAATAATGGACAGCCTGTAAAGATCAGATTGGGACTATAATATATAACATCAAAAGGTATTATAAGCATTTCCTGTCAGGTTAAATGATCAGTTTCATTCGTCAGCCACAGAGGACAGCTCACATAGGATCCCCACACAGTGACCCCTGTCTGAGAAAAAAGCACTGTGAGCATCATAGAAAAAAGCTTTTGGACAGATGTTATGATGAAGCTTTTCAAAATTATTAATATATTTTTCTGAAAGCACCACGGTTGATGTTCTGTCATTGGACACATCTGCAATGTTTGTAAATTCCATTAAACGCTGTCGTTAAAATCAATATATTTTAACCTTCCAGTGAGCCTGTATACTGTATGAGTTTAATGACTTCTTTTTCTGAATAGATCTCAAAGCATGTATGCTCTTTTTAACTGCTGACATACACAACATTCATAGTAACACACATTCACATCTGGGAAATGTCTCTTTGATCATCGAAACAACAACGTCTGTGGCCTTGAAAAACAGATGGCAGGCTGCACGTTGGGAAAGTGACAAACTGACAGATTAATACATTGGTCCATTGGATGAGCTGCTCACCAGCAATTTACACTGGCTTTTGATTTTGGATGACCATGAGATTTGATTTCATGTTTGCCTTTTGGACTGTAAAAAGTTTTCACTGTCAGTCACAGTATGTCATAGTAGTTTTCACTGAAAACAACTATGACCTACCGTCCTGATCAAGCAACACTAAGAAGGTGTTAAAAGTATAGTTTGACATTTGGGGAAATACACTTATTCGCTTTCTTGCAGAGGATTAATACCACTCTCATGTCTCTACGGTAAATATGAAGCTACCACCAGTAGCCGATTAGTTTAGCACAAAGACTGCCTAGATTGCCTGGCTCTGTCCAAAGGCAACAACTGCCTACTAGCACCTCTAAAGCTCACCAATTAACATGTCATATCTTGTTTGTTTACTTTGTACCTTTAGACAAAGGTAGGCTAGCTGTAGGCAGCAAGCTGTTAAATAACCGGCTCTAGATTCATTTTTACCTTACAGACATAAGAGTGGTATTGAGCTTCACATTTAACTCTCAGCAAGAAACCCTTATAAGGGTCATTCGAAAAATGTTGAACTTTTGCTTTAATGAAGCAGTCACACAACTCAATATGCTGCACTTTAGTCTGTGGGCCGGTGCTTTAAGGGAAGGAAAAGTGAATGAAGATTACAATTTCATAGCAGTTAAATACATCGCTCAAGGGCACCTTTACAGTTGGGTCAATTAGAGATAAATGCATTCTATTTGTAATACTTAGGAGCCTATTTTTGCGCTACTGTGGATTAACTGTTGTGACTTTGTGCTATCCAAGAAGCATTATTTTTGGAGCATGTGAATTCTTTCCTGCTTGCAGCTATTTGGTATTTTTGTGGCTGGCCACTCTTTTGCATTTAACTGGCATGAGGCACACTGATTTGAAAAGGTAGGAAAGTTCTGTTTCAACTAATGCCAGTGACACACCCACTGATCCTTCTAATCCGGCCCCTGTGCAAGCACCTCTGGTTACAAATTTACCACAAATCTGTGTGATATTTGGTCACAAGCCCCCAGGTTTTGTTGACATGCTGCATTTGATAAAAAACAACTACCAGCACCAATAAACAGTTTTTATGGCTCCTTAACAAGCCAAGCCATATACTAAAACATGCATGAACATTCTGTTATGACATTTTACTATGAATAACAACAGTGTACATGATCAATGGTCTTAATTACCTGTGTGAACACAGTTCAGAACAGTACGTCAATAGACATGCCATAGATTATCACCCGTGCAGCAGTTCATGTAAACCAAAGCAAGGGCCAGTCAAAACAAACCAGCAATCACTCCTGAAGAGTGAAAAGCTGTTTGTCCACACAGCTTCTCTGTACTCAAGGCCCTACTCTGCTGTATGTGTAGTTTTAGTTGCAGTAATGTGCACTAAAGATTGACCAAATAATATTTGCAAATAACTCTTAGGGCTGGTTTAGTGTGGAAATTGTATTGTAAAATGTGTTTTTGATGACTAACTCAAACCACAATTGCCCATGATATGATATCAAAAAATACATGACAAAAAATGCTGAGAATTACTTGCTCAATGCTGGTGTGCATACATGCATCTACAATATTTAAACTTGTGAACCATAAACTTTGGATATATGTATGCACAAAATGTACCTTTTTCATGTGAAACATCACACATTACAATCAACACCATCAACATTGACATTGCAACAACACTGAGCGATGGAAATATGACTGTTGGTGTTCCTGCTGTGTCCACATGTTTTTGCCAATAACTGCAGAAGACAGATGAAGTGCATTTGGTGCAACAAACAAAACGTTGATCCTTCTGTCTAATGATGATTATTAATGGGATAGACAGACAAAGAGGTCACATTTTTGCAATTTTTGAGATGGTCCACTTTCTGCACTTTTAACCCCTTGGCTCCCTCATCTAAACATACAGTCCTCTTAGCCGCTTGGAAAATACCAGTGATATGTGGGCTTCTTAAAATTGTGCAATGATGAGAATATAATGTATCCCACAGGAAAGCTAGATACTGGACAAATGCCTCAGGGGCCTACTGGAGAATGAAAGATATTTGATTCTCTTAGTAAACACATTTCAATAATATAAGCAACTCTGGCTCTTTATAAAGCACAAACAGATACACGTACTGCGGTGATTATTTTGCAATTAACCCCTCGCAAAACTCCTCACACCAAAAAAACAGGAATGTGCTGAGCAAAACTTTGGGGGATATAGTAAAAAAATACTTAAGTGCATTCAATTTTTTTTAGTAGATTGATCTAATTTAACTCTCTGCATGTTTGAAAAATCATTACCGTGTAGTTTTCTACTCCAGTGGCAGTGCAGTTAGTGTAATGGCCCTGATTGCATCAGTCGAGATGGATTACTTGAAAAGGAGCCTGGGAGATGGTGATGTTCTCTACTTAAAATAACAGAGCAGTGATACAGTGTGAATCACAGAAGAACGGTAACAAAAACCTCCACTGAGACACTGTCCGCTCCCTGCCTCAGCTCCTACAGCCAAAACTACACCCAGCAGCACTGCCCTTTCCACTTCCTAACCAAACCCACACCACCACCGCGACCTAACTCCCCTTACAACCCCTCTGTCAGCTCAGACCGATGTGCTGAGCCAGGTCCTCAGATGAAGCCATGATACAATTACACCCTATTACATATTTTATTAAAAAGGGGTGTATGGGCTAGAGCTTAGATCGGGCCCAAAAAATCAAGCCCGACCCAACCCGAGCCCGTGCACGTTGCGTCCGAACCCGGCCCGGCCCGACACATTAACTGTAATTATGAGCCCGAGCCCGATTTAAACCCGAAAATGTTTTAATACGTGGGACGTAGAATTATCTTAATAAATACCGGTAATGCAACAAGGACGAAGCACTTAAACTGCGCTGTTTGTTTATTCAGAATGGAATGGATCGCAAATGGATCCGAATGAAGAAACGTAAAAAGAAAACTCGACCCTAGCTCCCTCAGCCGAATAGTGTGGGTAACAGATCAAGGCAGCAACATAATCAAAGCCCTGGAGCCATATAGGAGACTTTCTTGTCTCGATCACCTAATTAATACTGTCCTTCGGCACGGTCTGCATGCTGACGCACTGGCCGTCAACAGTGCTGCAGAGGGGGGAGACACAGCAGTTTACCTCACACTCAAGTCAGTGCAGGACATATACCCAGAGCTACGGGAGAAGCTGCAGAGGCATAGCTTTCTCCCTACCGAATAAGTCTAATAAAATAATGATTAAAAAAACACAAATGCTTGATCAAGGCCCGAGGATAGCCGCGGAAAATATCGGCCCGGCCCGGCCTGAGAGTACTCTAGTATGGGCTAAAATATGTGCCACCAGAATTTGAATTTGAATTGCTAAACTTGAATAATTGCAATCACATAATTTGAAATTGTATTGTTTAATTTGAATCATTGCATTGGAAAACTGAATCTGAATAGTATAATTTAAAATTGAATGTATTCGTTTGGAACTGAAGACCAATAAAATGGGATCCTCACTGAAAATTCAACTCTCTATATATCTTCACATTCAGTTCTCACAATTCAATTTCAAGTTACTGTGACAGACATCCGGGTAGTTGAAGGATGAAGGAAGAGCAATCAAGTGCCGATTGATAGATAGAGTTCAGTGGCGCAGATACACAGGACTTCTCTTCGGCCAATCAGCACTTACGTTTTGGAGCACAGTTCGCGCTCCCAAATCACCCACAATCCTTTGCCGGCTCGTTAAAAAAATAACAATGGCGGACGTAAGCGAAGTCGGAGCGGCATCGCTGACTGCACAATAATCATTTAAAAATAAAAATAATAACTGCCTCATTAAAGATTTACTGGGAAAGATCAAGCCAATTGACCCCTAACATGCCATCTCATCTCTGAGGACAGGTTTGTTTTTCCTTCCACATATTTCAGGGTGTTTGATTCCAACAAAGGAGCCAACAAAGATAACAAAAAGCTAAAGAGACAGACAGATTGGTAGAGGCAGAAGCAAGAAATGCCGGCATAAAAGACAGGGCAAACAAAAGAGATGCATGAGGTAAAACAGATGGCTTATGCTGGGCAATGAGTGAGCAAAGATTTACCGCATGATACAAGTGCAAACATATAACCATCATCAGCACTGCAGTGGGCAAAGTCACGAGTTTCTTAAAATCTTGCCAACTGAATAGGTATGCTATAAATAGAACCAAGTTAAAATGTCATTCTATTCCTCACTTTCTCTCTGAGAAATGGCACCAACTCAGAGGTGTTTTACTGCTGCACGTCATAAAATGTAGGAGCTTAAAAATGTTTATGCTTCTGTATCATTTGTGGCAGATCCAATTATTTCCCAGGCAGAGGACATTAAAAAACGCAGGTAGTATATTTTGTCTTTCAGCCTTAAATGTAGTCTTGCCACAGGACCCAAGAGCACTACTCTACTAGGCTGACATGATGGGACCAACCAGAAAAAGGGCAGTGACCTTTTTCAACTCCCAAACCCGCAGTAAAGGAAACGGTGATCTCAAGTGTTTGAAGTGCTCACAGTGATTTTGAGAAAACTTCAACATGACTGCAATGTCATGGCTTGTCTGCCTCACAGACCACTCTTCCAGCCATTTTGTAATTTACAATAACAGTCACAAGATCCGGGCCTACAAACACTCGTTTCTCCGATAATCTCCATAGGTAAAGTTCCAAAACCAATGTGTTTTCAAGTGGAATACATATATTTAAGTAGCTCTTTCCATACATAACTTCACTGTCAATTCCTAAGCTAAAACATCCACCGCAAGCTTTGGACGGGGGGAAATAAATAGAAAAAAGACGTGGTTTGGAAAATGAGCCTGCTAATGTGTGCATGTTGGCGACTATGACACAGTGGAGATCACTCAAATGCTCTGGTCACCAGCTAAAGAGCGGAGTGTGTGATTTACACACTCTACTAGGTGCCATGGCATAGTGAAGTGCTACCAGCCTCTCTGACCAACAGCCTGGTCCAAGAGAGTAGAGCCAAGGGAAAATAGCCACGAGATGGAGAGAGATGCCAACATAAGCCTCGACTTCTTACACGTCTTCTCAGTCTCTGGACTATTACAGGATTCTACTGACGAACGCAGAGCACCAATCCAAATTCAAAAAAAGACTGAACTGACCACTGAATCTAAATGGCAGCTTAGGGAATGCATCAATCAAAAAATATGTGCTTGCCTACTAACCCCACATTACAAAGTGATATGAGCCTTGGACAATATTAAAAATGTCTCCGCTCAAAAGGGATAATAATGTAAGGCTGATTTTGGGTATACCACGATGTGAGTCTTAGCATCTCTAGGAAATTACACAGTGTGCAATTTGATTTCAAGCCCAATCCTGCGCTTTTCATGAAAAATCCCCTAATTTCCCCACCAACCACAATTTCTTTGGCATTTATTGCAACCCAAGCATACAGTGTCAGCACAGACACATTGTCTATTCATTTCTAAAGGACATCCTCCTGATAGCAGAACATGTAGTACAGAACAAATACTGTATATGGCCCTGTCAACACCAAGGGCATTGTTTGTTCTGTACTCCAGAGCCCTGCCCTGTGGCTCTGTAGCAGCTCAATGCATAAATTCCCGTACGCACACACACATCCTAATCTCAAGGTAATCTCAAGGATGTGGCTGTGTGTGTCTGCTCTCTACAAGCTGTGCCGCCTTGTGTCCGAGTCCGTCTAGTTTCAATTCCCTGGCCTTTAATGGCTTGTGCAGCACCTTAAAGCCAAATCACAGACCTGCATCCTTTAGACTAACAGAGTTCGACAAGGACTCTGGTGGGAAGTGACACCTCTGGACATGCTGTTTAATCAGAGCCAAAATGAGTGTGTAAACAGGCCTGTTAGTGGTAGAATTTCTGCTATTTGCGTCATTTATAAGGTGTGTGTAGGCGAGTGACGGAGATCAGGGAGCTAGTTCCTGTGTGTGTGTTTTCCTGTCAGCTGTTTATCATTATTGTCATTACTAGTGTGTCTCTTTTTGTGTGGACAGTGCTAACCTGTGATCCTCGGGAGCCTCTCTTGTGGTCCCAATCCGAGCGGGGGAGCATCTGTGGGAAAAAAGAGACATGTTCAAGCCACAGTCCTGCACATCATGTTCCTGTTAGCGTCCTACAACAGAACATTGTCCCCTCACAAAGGCAACACCATAATGGAGATATACTGTGCTGTATCAGAAAAGAGGAGGAGCAGCAGTGGTGATGCAAAAAAGTCGATGCAAAGAGTCAAGGAAGTGTGGGGGGAATGGAAACGCTCATAAATGCAAAAATGGGTTTTGTCTATTTTTTTCACTTTCCATTAAAGGTCCCATGGCATGAAAATTTCACTTAATGAGGTTTTTAACATTAATATGCATTCCCCTAGGCTGCCTATGGTCCCCCAGTGGCTAGAAATGGTGATAGGTATAAACCAAGCCCTGGGTATCCTGCTCTGCCTTTGAGAAAATGAAACCTCACATGGGCTGATCTGGAATCTTGCTCCTTATGAGGTCATAAGGCGCAAGGTTACCTCCCCTTTCTCTGCTTTGCCCACCCAGAGAATTTGGCCCACCCATGAGAGAGAGGCATCATGGCTTTCAAACGAAAGTATTGAAGGCCACACCCCCACTCTCCACCTTGCCCCCCCTCTCTCCTCCTCAATCACTACAGACACAGAAATGGCACATACTAAGGAAAGCTCATTGTGGGACTGGCTCTAGTGGCTGTAATTCTGCACCAAGGCAGAATTTTGGGAAAGAGACTTCAGATACAGTATTAGGGGACAACTAAGGTCTATATAAAAGCATCCAAAGAGCAGCATGTCATGGGACCTTTAAGCGCAGACGTCTAATGCAATTTCACAGTCAGGTTTGGTTTACTTTAGCTCCTATTCAGTGCCTAAAGGCCTGGTGGAGGCTGAGGATTTTTACGCTGTTTAATTACCAGCCACTGTGTCCTCCCACAGGCCTCGTAAACCCGTTTTCCACTTTCTTGGGAGTCACCAAATGCATCAGTGCAGCTCTGTCACTGATTTTTGGTGAACACGTTGCAGGAGAGCCAAGTCAACATTAAACCCCCCTGCCTCTGTTGGGGCTTTCTGCCCCAGAACTGAGAAGCCCTGAGAAACGCAGCATGTCGCTGTGACAAATTGCTGCTGCACACACTGAGGCAAGGGGCTCAGTATAAGAGCCAAATTGATAACTCTGGTGTAATTTACTGTGTCAGAGGAGGTCATTGAGTTGTGTCATGCTGTGAGTGAAAACATTAAGAGTTTCGGTCGCCAGTGGTAAAAGTTTTTTCCAACAGTGCTGCTTAGTTCTAAACAAATAGTTAAGTAACTGTTAACTGCCTCATTATAAAGACGTTTAGTTTGTATATTTTTGACTGTAAAAAAACACAGGTATATTTGTACTGTATACTGAATCGGTCAGAGTAAGATGCTGCTTGAGAATTGAGAGTTTTCAGGCCCTTTAAAGCCCTGTACTGTAAATGAAGTTGGGAGTCATAGCAGGTTTAAATCCTATGTTTTGAATTTTGGTAATGGCTCCACAAATCTGTGGTGACCCTGACAAACAAGGTCACCATCATAACAATCACACATACAACATGCATTCATAAAGTACAACGGCGTTTTCCCACAGTTTGACACTTTTTCTTTTTACTGAGTTGCAGTATGAGGGGTTTGCCCTTTCTCAACAAACATCACTCATTCTCCATTTTCTAGCCCGAGGACTGCAGCTATGAAGAGCCTAGATTCTCCGATCGTCAGCATGATATCTGTGAGTCACTTTAAAGCTCTATCAAGCATGCACGTACAGTACCTTCTCATGCATTAAAATAACCATACTAGATGGAAAAAGAAGTTAACAAGCAATCAACTGTGTAAAAGGCCAATGTATGAGATGTAAATTACTGAGAATGATAGTATTAGCCAGCCAGTGAGCTGTTTGTCTTATTCTTTACTGCTCTGACAGCAGGTTTTGCTTTTACAGTATCAGATCTGGCAGCAGCTCCTCCATGGTCACGGCGGAGTCCTGCTCCATTAGAAGGTCCTAGTATCATTGAGGCTCTCCAGGCGCACACACATAAACAGCCTTTTCGGTCTTATGTAACCCAACCTTTCATCTCCATGCTCTGAGAGACAGACCCAGACTACACAGAAGTCTACATGCGCCCTTGATGTGCCAAAACAAAAAGAACCACACAAAATCAAAGCTAAGCATAAAATTTGAGTGGCTCAAAACAATTTGATCAACAAATACATGTGGATGGTGTGCTACTCACTTGCTAAATCAAACAATAGATGCAGTCTGGTGCCAATGTGTTTGAATGTTTTTGTTTTTACCAGTGCTTGAAAATCAGTAAACACAATATGCTTTCAAGCTTCAAACCACTAGCGTTAGAATAAACAATAATTTACTGTAGCACAAACATCATCTATTTTTTAAAGACAACAAGGAACAATATCAGTCACGAGAGTCAAAAGAAACCCAGTAGAACTAGACAATAACCTCACACAGGCTAAAATATGTCTATATCACTGCAAAAAAAAGAATGTGACTGAATACAAAGAGGCGATACGTCTTCTTTTCAAGCCAGTTAATCATTTACAAACAATAATGGCTAAAACAAAAAGTCTTGTTTAAACTTTATTACCTTGTTTTGCTTCAGGAGGACGGAGTAGAGTATAGGCTACTTAAAACATATGATAGTTCACTGCCAATATTATGTCTAAAGAGGTAAAACCACACATGAATGATTTCTTAGATATCTCCTGGTTTTCCATGGAAACCCTCCAGGCAGCATAGCATAGCCGAAGCAGTAAAATTTCCAAATGGATTTGTTTTTGTCCTAAACCTCCAGTGCACCTACTGGGAAAAATAACAACTTTGTAGAAGTTATGCCCTTTGTTTCACCCTCTGCTACTAGATTCATTATGCCACCCAATAACTCAGAAGAAGTCAGGTCTAGCAGTGGCTTTCCATCACTTATAGCAATGTCGGTGATTTATAAGTGACTGAAATGAGAAAAAAATGCTTTGTGTCTATGAAAGTAGAAGAATGTCCTTCAATCATCGCGCAAAAGCTACCAGAGTAACACAACACACTCAAAAAGGTCTGACGCATTGTTATGGGACTCTGGCTCCATTGTAAACACATTCTGGAGATTTGCTGTACTTTCATGATCCAGAATAATACTCTCAAGAAACAATGATCACAGTGTAGTTCAGCTTCATGTTAATACTGTCATATGTGCAGCCAAGTTAAAATTAGACATGATAAAATTATACTGAGCTCACGTGCCCTCTCATCTGCACCACCCGTCATGTTCCAAATGTGTCAATTAGAATGTTGATATTAAACAGGATATTATTGGGAGCCTGGGTAGCTCACTTGGTAGAGCGTGCACCCCATGTACAGAGGCTTGGTCCTCACTGCAGCAGCAGCTGCTGGTTCAACTCCAACCTGCAACCTTCTGCTGCATGTCATTCCCCCTTTCAAGTCTAAGCTGTCCTGTCAAATAAAGGCCTATGCAACAAAAAAATTATCTTAAAAAAACCCCCAGGATATTATTTAACACTGATTACAAAAAATAAGTGGGTTTGTTCAAGTTATCATTCATACTATTAGGAGTAGCAGTGACTGGAAATTTCAACATTTTTTTCAACTACTGTTTCTACTTGCTAACTCGAGATCCCCTGGTTGGGAATTATTGCTTCCACCCCAGTACGGTGCCCACAAGACTAGAGAATAATATTTAAAAACGTCAACACCAATGTGTCTTTCCAACAATGTCCCAGACCCGGTTACTGTGGATAGACCACAGACCTCACTGTCAACAGTTTTCTTTGGAACTATTTTGTACCTGTAAAGCTTGTACACAGTGAGTCACCGAGACATTGTTCCTGGAAAGAGCTGTTGCTGTTGAATTTTTACACATCAATGGTGTGAGCACCAAAAACAAAATTCCATTCAACGTCACTGTATTGGGATGGAGGCAGAAATCTCTTTTCGTTTGATGCAGATAACACTAGCAATAACCTTCACACGTCTACCAGGATTAAGATACAGAGTGAATTTGGGTTACTCAGATTGATGAAACCTCATATTAGCCTCGGCTGAATGTAGTAAGTAATGTTAGTATGCCTTTTTGCCTAAAACAAGGACTGTGGATCTTGTCCCCGATTTCTAACAGTGTTCACTCTAAGATGAAATCACTTAACCTGTGTCTTGGTACGAGAAATCCTGTCTTTTACCATCCAGCTTGATGACAGTTTGTTTAGATTTATATGCATAAATGTAAATAAAAAGGATACTCCTTAGTAGATTATATGAAAATGTCAGACATACAAAGAAAGCAGCCAGCCAAAATATGCCCGACCTGCTGCCCTCTGTAAATGAGCTGCTTTCTCATGACTCAAAACAGTGCCAGCCAAGTAAACTCCCAGCCTTCCTCTCACCCAGAGTGTTAAGAGGGCAGCAGCATGGATGCCAGTATGCAGCCAAGCCCTGTCTACCACCATGGCTCCAAGCCACAGCCCACAGCAAGCTGCCGTGCCTCTGAGGTGCTGGGTAAACATCATGGTGTCAAAGCACAAACAAACTACTGGAATATGCTTGTTGTTTGACTTGCTCCCGCCAGTAACCAGTTGAGAACCACTTCGCTGTGGGTGTGAAGTGGCAGGAGCTACAGCTACAGCACCCACAGTGAAGCTCCACTTTCACCTGACGCCTCGTAATGAGCCTGATCCACTGTCATCTACTTACTACTGAGCACTTTTCAAAATCGGTCTGAAAGGAAACCGGAAACTGCCTCGTCCTATTATAGCTCAGTGCAAGATAACTGCTAGCAGTGTTTCTTAATCATTCATTCATGATCGGGCTTTCATTCTTCTCTGCCTCCCTCTTTCTCTCTCTGCCTCCCGTGTCCTATTTTGTCCCTCATTACTGGCTTCATATGAGTGGAGTTGATGTGTGTCTACTTAGATCTTCAGTAGCTGTATTATCTTGTTAGTGCACTGGATTTACTGGGACCCAAATTCAGTGTCCGTTGAGGACACAGCTACGATAACTGCCAACTAGAGACCTCCTGGTTGGGGGAAGGGAAGGAAATAAGAAAAGAGTGCTGATCTTACAGTATGGTTGAGTTAATTAAGGCGGTGTTGAAGGGCCAGCAAATCAGTCTGCAGAATTTCCAAACAGCTTGACCCAAGGGTTTAATGCACCACCTCTTTGTCCAATTAAACTCACTCTGCTCTCACTTACAATCAGGTCTGCAAAGTCATGACTTCACACATATGCCTACTTACGTAATGCAAACACACATGCACTCAGACTCACACTCGCTGGCTCGAGGTCTCTCTTTTTCTTGCTTATTCCTCCTTTGTTCTTTTATCACTGCATCTGTCAAAGATATTCTGACGTCTGAATTGCTTGACTCGGAGAGTGTCCCACACTCATTTTTCATTTCAGCCGACAAAAAGAAAGTAGGTCAGATTCTATACTGTATGAAGGGCTTCAGAAATGACAGCGGCTTAGCCGTGAGGACAACATCAAGGCAACAATCAAAGATCCTTGGACTCACTTTCATGGCTGTTAGAGCCACAGTAAACTCTATATTGCTCTTATACCATGGTCAAATTCTGATTGGCTGCAAGATGTCCATTCAAAAATGATATAGGACACCTACTAACTAGAGATGGCCCGATACCATTTTTTGCTTCCCGATACCGATTCTGATACTCTGAACTTGCGTATCGGGCCCGATACCAACTACCGATCCGATACCAGTGTGTTATATATTTTCTTATGTTTTAACAACTGTATACTACTATCCCTGTATGGATGTGATATGATTTCTATCTTTGTTGTCGGTCTGGCTCAGGTTAAACTCTTTGTGAAACATGAACAAACACAAACAATGAACGCCCCAGAACTTTCTTTTATTCTCCAGTTTGAGAGTCCATTATAACGGAAAAAGAACATAAATAAACTATTTTAACGTAGATTTTCTTTAGGGCTTTATTACATGGTATCGGATCGGTGCATAAACTCCAGTACTTCCTGATACCGATACCAGCGTTTTAGGCAGTATCGGAGCCGATACTGATACTGGTATCGGTATCGGCTCATCTCTACTACTAACCACATCTGGTGAAAGTGACTGTTTACTGTTCTAAATGAAAAACAAAATCTGAATGTTATTAACAACACTGAGTGTAGTCCTTCAGTGCCTCGTCCTCTGAACACCACAGGATGGCGACTGTACACAAGCTGCAAGAAGTAAGTTACACTGCCCCTCTGAACTGACCCTCTCACATCCCATTCGCTGATCAACTCGCTACTTCAGGCTGTAGCCGACAGTACACATGGCGGATCATTTGTTCATGAAAGTCTTGATATTGATTTGGGCACAATGACATGGCTGGATAGCTAGCTTGTCTTGTTGTTATACATACTGTCAAGTTATATTTACTGATTGTCAACTGTACACATGTCATGTTATTGAATTTAAATCTTGCATAATGTTAGCTTTCTGACACGTTCTGTTAGCTGTCTGAGCCAAAGGGTTCTATGAGCTGAGTGGACTATAAATATCTCTCTCTTGTTCCGGGTATTAGTAAAACCCTCAGGTGTTACCAGGGAAACTTGAGATTGTGATTGTAAAACACATTAAAATGAAAAAATGTTATTTGGTAAGTGACCATGGTATAAGCGGGTTAATGCCCTTCGAGGTATCTCTTATCAGGTAATAATTGATTTCAGTGAAGGCGTCTGACACCTCGTCGGGCATTAACCCTTACATTATTGCTTTGAAAATGAGGTGTAATCTTCTTTTGCACCCACAGGTGGAGGTATTCTCATGATTAGTGTCATATAGCTATGTTTTCTTGGGAGCGTCTTTGGGAAACTGTCCTTTTTGTTTATTGACAGTTTTTTTAAAGAGAATTATGACAATGTATTTTTAAAGGATCAAAAGTAGTATAATACTGAAATATAATACTAGTATATATTATATATTGCAGTATATTATATATTACTACATTTCCAAACATCTTCATGAATTGCTACCTAAGCTTTGGGTGCAGGAAGCTTTGATAATTGAACCCTCTTGTCTACCTGGTAGATACAGACTTTTTTTTATAACTGTCAGCCTTACAGATTTCTAAATTAAGTATTTGGACTGAAACAGCATATGCCAAGTATATACATTTGACTGACATTACAACTAATCAAAAACTAACTAAAAAACATAGTATGTTAATATGTGTGAGTCTTTATCTTCTTTCTATCCATAATGTACTTACTTTGTCAGTCTTTGTATTTTCCATTCTTGCATTTTCATTAAATAAACTATCATCCTCCTTGGAAAATCTCTTCATAAGCTGTCCTGAATTTAATTGGACACAAGGCAATAGTAATGCCAGAAGGCAAAGGAAAATAGACATTAAAGCGCTAAGATTTAATAGGGGTGTGTACAGTATACAGTAAAACTGCAGGAAAAGAGTGTGGAAAGGCTTGGGTACAGGCAGACACAAATTTCTGACCCAAACTGTCTGGCTCTTTATCCAGGTGACTCCAAAAACCTTGCCACACCTTCTCCTCTGCCACATCCACCCCGAGCACAGCAGCCGTTGAGTGGGAGGACAATTATAAATCCTTCACTGACTGCCTGTTGAGCAGAGAGTATGGAGAGTCATTCCTATTCAAGCTGGCTAATGTTTTACAGGTTTTACCGTGGGGGTCAGTCATCGTGGGTCATTTGCGTCATCGCTGGAGGGAAGGGAACTATCAAGGTGGGCTGCCAAAGCGGAGGGGGCTGTGTGCAGGGAATGAGGAACACACTTGTGTGTATGCAATGATTATTAGCACACGCTCACCTAAAAGCGGTTTGGCTCTCACATTCTCTGTCATATGCACCAGCCTGCAAAGCAAACACGTACACTTAATGAACAAAACCACACTTGCATGTGCATTAACGACACTCACATGCACAAATATGACCCCATGTTATATTTCACACATTAGCACTGCATCTGCACACTGTTTACCCCTCCCATACTCTTCACACTTTCTTACTCAGAGTCTACTAATTTCTGAAGTGTGACATATGGGATTTATCATTCTTTACGTTTCCTGGGAGAGGCTTAGCCTGATCCTTAAAGAAACCCTGTGTTTGAGTCACTACCAGAGATAGATCTGTCAGTCTCCCAGGGTGAAAGCACAGGACATAAGGATGTCGTGGCCCAGAGAAAACCTCAATGGGAGTACCCCATATTCTGACCTCAAAATCTATCAAACACGACGACATGAAATGTGTCACTGACGAAAATCTCCTCAAAAGCCTATACGGATATAACAATATTTTTTTTAAACCTCAACCATGTGGCTTCATGATTATGCATCATTTTTTATTTTTTTGTTACATTATTTGTGTGCGCTCTGGCCGACTCCTTCTCAAGCAGTTAGGTTCCCAGCTCTGCACATTCAGCTGGGTGAAAAAGACGGGATCTGGCTGGGTAGACCTGGCAGCCCACCTCAAAACAGCATGCCAACGCCATTAGTGTATAATGGTCCAGTCAGGATTACTGCTGGGGCCTGGAGAGCTGAGAAGGGAACACAGCACTCACTTGTTTGTTTGTTTTACAAGCCTCTGCTCTGTTCAGTCTGCAAGGTGCCAGTGGGCTTTGTGTGGTTTAATTCACAGTTGATTCAAATGGTGCACAGTGTGACAACTACTCTATGGCCACACAGCACACTTGTTTCGAAGAATTGTGGTAGAATGACCCTGCAATTCCTTTATTAAATCTAAGCTAACTTGTCTTCCTCTGTAAAATACAGACATTAAGCTTGCGCTGTCACTAATTCTGTGGTCAATACATTTCCCCCTGGTGACTGCACCTGTTGATTGGCTAATTACATACCCATCAAGGAATCAACACATTCTTTTTTTATGTGCTTTATGTGTCATTGAGATCTATGTCAAGAGGGGATTTCAAAGGTAATCAACAGTTAAATACAAATCAAGTTGGACCTGACCTTGACATGAGAACTAAAGCAAACACACTGAACTTTTGAATCAACTTAGTTTTAGCGTAATAATTACGTGTGGAAATCCATTATTTGATTTGAAACCATTCTAGCTTCAGTATTCAACTTAAGCTTTGCTATGAGATAATGCAGGGAACAGAGAATGAGAATCTGAGAACACAGAGTTCAGTCAACGGCAATGTCATGAAAGCACTATGGGAATTTATGCATGCATGATGCTTCTAGTGCATACATTATTTCATCTTTTATTCACAGGCCTGACTCAGCTACGTCTGTGTTCTGTGTTGTGTCTGTGCTCATCAGAGAGAGGACCACACACACACACACACACACACACACACACACACACACACACACACACACACACACACACACACACACCTCCCCCACTATTTCAGCTGCACATAGAACATTTACAATCCCGTCAATATTCCCACAGGACTCAGTAAACAAACAGACAGCGACTGCCCGCTCAAGCATATGCCTTTCAATCACATTCCTACATCCTTTATAAATCACTGCTGTAGAAATATAAACATACAGTGAGGACAGCACCTATATACTGACTGATGTATGAAAGTGCATGAAAGTGTGTGAATGCCAGCCGCTAATAAACAGCATGTGTGTACCTGTGTGGGGGTATAAATCTCTGCTTCCTCTTTTTGCAGGTGGAAGGATTTGCATTACAGAGCCTCTTCCTCTAGAAGAGGCTCAGGTCAGCCCCATGGGCAGGTTTTCCACCATTAACACAAAAATGCTTGCTTTGTCAGTTGAATTCCCAGAGGGTTCTAGTTCCCCATGTAGAAGGAATGCAGGGGTCTGTGGGGACCATGAAGGTACAGAGGAACAAGAGACGGCCTTCCCTGACACACTCTGGTGGGCTTTACTATATGAAGCAAAGCATAGAGCCATTAGGAATGGACCATCATGCTGAAAGCAACCCTGAAAATCTGGCTTAGAGCAAAGATATAAGATATAGGAGATGCTGGTTGTCCTCTGGGGATATAGGCTGCAGGCTCCATAAGTGACAGAAAGCCATCTTCTTCGATCACACCCTCACTGGGGCTCACTGAGGCTTAGCAAGCAGTACACAATATATAGTATATTAAAGCTCTCTGTCCTGCTACCCTCAGTGATGTATAATGTGATAATAACCAAAGATACAGTAATAATATGTTGTCACTGTGTCCTGTGGCAGTTATGCCTTTGGCAAAGGTATATCATGATGTATGGTTTCAGTTGAGTACTACTGAAAAGTGACAACAGCTCTGTTACTAGACCACCCACAGCAATTGTTAGCAAGCCTGCTGCAGAGGCACATTTATTTCAAACTGTGAATTTGTGAATGGATACGTGCTTTATATGCGTTTATATGTTTTGTAAGCCAGTAATGAAAGTAAAAGTAAAAGTGGTAATACCAAAATGTTGCATTAATAAAAAGTGCATTACAAATTTTAATTAAAGCAGCTTGTTTTTTTCACCACTTGGGAGCACAACAGACTGTAAACACAACACTGGTATATTAACATATTATAAAGTTGCTGACAAATGTATTAGCAAAGCAGATACAGTACGCAGCATGTTAGCAAAACTTTTAAATGTTTTTGGCCACCGGGCCAATGTAAGTCCAAAATTCACTCTTCTTTGAGCTCTGTTTTGGGTTTCCCCAACCTTTGGAGAAGATATCTGTCTCTTTAGCTTCTAAATGCTCCACTACGTCCACCAGCTTGTCACTAACTTGTCTGCCATTTGTGAGCAAGTAGCGTACAGTGGGTTTCTCAATGCTTGTTTCCTGAAAACAGCTTCCTGCTACTGTATGTCTAGAGGGTGATAAGTGCGGCGAGAATAAACTAAAACAGAGATGAACTGCAGGTGATAATTAACTCTGTGGGATCTTTCACATTGCATGTAGTCATTGGATATATTGTCAATATAAAAATATGAACTAGTGCAGCTTTAAGTAAAAGTAAGTATTACCAGCACAATGCACTGAAGCCATGTTTAGACCGACTTCTGCTCTGCAGAAAAAATGCAGCCCTCTCCAGCGGTTTAACTCGCCATCGTTGTAAAATATCTTTGCATTAATGTATAAACTGTTTTCTAATATTGTACCTTAGATAAGGCAAAGCTAATTATAACTATGTGCCTCTTACATTAAAATGGGTAATCAAAAAAAATATTGACCCATAAAAATGGGTCAATATAGGTTTTGTATGTACAATCCTGATCTTCATAGTAGCTAATAACTGTAGGTGTCAGATAAATGTAGTGAAGTAAAAAGTACAATATATCCCCATGAAATGTAGCAGAGAAGGTATATAAAGTAGCATAACATGTAAATACTAAAGTAAATGTACTAAGTTACATTGTACAACTGGTGCAAGCACATGAGTGAGTTTGTGAGTTACAGTACATTTTTGTGTGTTTACACTGTATGTCTGTGGGTTTATCCATGTATAGGCGTACAGTAATCATACAGTATATCCCTGTATATATGTTTGTGCATGGCTCAGTTTTGGGCATTCAGATGTGTAATAGTGTCCATGTATGCATGTGTGCTCAGGCGCTGGAACAGCATTAAGGCAAACCACAAGCTAGAAAAACATTGTTAAAAAACGTTGTTAGTCTGCTGTTTAAACATGGAAGGAATCCTAGTAAAAATACACAAAGCAACATTCAACAATACAGAGCAAAAACTCTCTTGAAGGAACACTTTGCTCCTGGTTCCTCTTGATCAGAGCCACTGGTGCCACCCACACCCACACACACGCACACACACACACACACACACACACACACACACATAAACAGGCCAAACGGCTACTTGTGTTTACCTAGCCACGTGACTGAAGCTACGGTACATCCAGTGACGTCAGCTCACATTCCTCACATTCATCAGTCTCAGTTCTCACTGATACTGTCTCAGATGCTGCGGAACAGAGGGAGCAGAGATCATACATTATAAAAGCAGCAATCATTCACTGGGCCTGTGTTTGCTATATTTATCTTTTCGTGATAAAATAAATAAGCACTACGTTGTGTCTGCCATCTGTTTTCATAAGCAGTTGTGCGCTCATGAACTGCTATTCCCTGAAATAGTCTTCCTGTTCCACTTAAAACATAGAATCCATAAATAATTGCAAAACTGCTGTCAGGAGATGGATACAGGGAACAAACAACTCACTACATAAATATGCATGAATACTTCAGTTTTAAACTACAGTATGTATTGTTTGGTGTCGTGTCTGTGGCTTATTGTATTGTATTTTTCTCTCTTGTATAGTAGGGGACAACAGTGGAAATGATGATCCTACAGTTTACGGTATGTATGTTAATGTAAATATACAGTATGTGAATGAATCGTTTAAATCTGTACTAGCATTACAGCATGTAGTTATTAGATTAAACTACAGTGTGAAAAATGGTGTTAAATTATCTGTTTGATGTATGGGTTTTGCCAAGGTGTGGGCTAAAAGGCTGCCCAGACTGCCAAAGCAAGTGGGAAATTTAACTTTTTAAACAGTTACAGCTACTCACCACGTGCCAGAAACATGGCTGACATTAAAGAAAAGGCTTTCTGGTTGCTTTTGGACTACAATATAGTCTAGCTATGACCAAAAACATTGATTCCTCAATGCATGTATGTCGGCCTAATGTGAATAATTTAGTAGTTACAGAACGGCATGTACTAATCAATAGGATTTGACGTTATGTTAGCTTTGTACTTTCTGCTCATTACAACCCTGTCTCGTCTAATATTTTATCGCAATTAATTGTCCATAGTTAACTCGCAATTAATCACAAAATAATCACACATTTTCTATCTGTTCTAGATGTACTTTTTAAAGGGTAAATTTTCAAGTTTTTAATGTTCTTATCAGCATGGGAGCGGACAAATATGCTTGCTTTATGCAAATGTTTATTATTATTGCAACAATCCGAAACAATAACGAATACTGTCTACAATATTCTCCAGAATAACCTCAAAGGTACTGTATGCTTGGGGCGCCTGGGTAGCTCACCTGGTAGAGCGCACGCCCATATATAGAGGTTTACTACTCGACGTAGTGGCCGTGGGTTCGACTCTAACCTGTGGCCCTTTGCTGCATGTCATTCCCCCCCTCTCTCTCCCCTTTCATGTCTTCAGCTGTCCTGTAAATAAAGGCCTAAAATGGCCAAAAAAAATCTTTAAAAAAACAAACAAAGGTATTGTATGCTCAAAAAATATGCTGAAAGCATAATATGGCAAACTCAAGCCCATCAAGCAACAACAGATGGGTATATTGACCTGAATGCAACATTACTTGGTAATACAAACACAATGTACTGTCCCACTTTACACTAAACATCCCATTTTTTAAGCAGCTCAAAACAAAACAATGGACCTTGTGCAGTACAGATACAGACACACTGTACAGGTACTTTGGTCAGCTAAATGTAACAATGTAATGTAACCAATGTAATTGTGTTTAACCTCACATATAGGAAAATAAAGGCCCACAAAACATCCCCTTCTACTAAATTTGAAGCTTTAAAACTGAACTTGCCATTTAAAAGACCCTTTTCTTTAACAATTTCTGCTCAAGGAGGTTTGTTTCTCTAGCCATGCACAACGTTACTTCTGCATTGCTTCCTGATTTCCCAAACTACAGAGAAGCACAAAATGTTCTTAACATATTAGCAAATGTTCCCATACAATGTCATTTTCCGCTCTTGCAATTGTAGCGAGTTGAAGAACAAGACACAGCAGCAATCAGGTTTCCTTTAACACATAACTGGGACAACACATTAGTAACACATAAAGGTAATTTCTTTCATTTGTGTAATATGTGTACAATCATTTTGATCATGGATATGAATACAGGAAACACCAGTGTAACTTTGTTTTTTGTCAGGAAAACACTATTTTCTTTCCTGGATAAAATGGTGGCGTCATGCATTCTGTTGCTGAAAGCCACAAAAACTCTCATAACAGAGAAAGTTTAAGACAACATAACTCTAAAAGGTCTTTGAAATTCGTAGTCTCTTCTAAACAGTCCCCTCTACAGCACAGCTGAGGAAACAATTTGCTGAGACCTTTGCCTTTCACATTCTGCTCCCCACGACATGGTCCAAAGACACCGCACAACAGCAGGCTCATCTTGCTACCATCTGAAGAAGCAGAGAAAACATGATGGAGGCTGTGTTTAACCTCACTCAGGCATTACACTGTCCAAATTCTCATTTGTTATTCTCTTAATTGGCCAATCAGTAATAGTGGCAGGACAATTAATCAAACAATGAAAAGAAAGATTAATTCTGGTTTTAAGATTGTGTTCAGCAGAGGTTCACATCCCGTAAAAGTCTGACAAAGTGGGTCTGTAGCCTGAAGCTATGGTTTCTCATCTGTAATTGCTGTAATTGCACTTTCCAAGGACCATGTAAAAGTAGAAACAAATAATGTCTGGATAAATGATGACCATCAGCCAAGATTGTTTTCACAATGTTGGCTCAAAAAAATGCCCAATTGGAAAGGATAATCCAGTATAATGGGAAGTAGTTCAATTAATTTGGGAGGTAGACGAGAAGAGAGGTATCATAAAACTGAGCCATAAACAGCTTCATCTGCATGGTTGATAAGGCTGTACTGTGCAAGACTTGTAAATACAAAATGGCCACCTTGGAGTTAAGAACTGTGGAAATTTGGGCAAATGGTAATTTTTTTCCATCTGAAAAATCTGCATGTTTAATATCTGCATGTGCACAATAATCTAATGGAGAACAGACCCCAAAACAAATTTGTTCTCCCCATATAACCTGATTAGTACAGCTGCTCTAGCCTGAAGCAAATGGATCTGTGCAACAACCAGCGGGGATAAAGAGGAGGGGTTGGGGGTGTGTGTGTGTGAACGGAGGGCTTTCAGATCTGGCCGTCACTGCTACTGTAACACTGTAAAACACTGAGGACAAGAA
Source organism: Sander vitreus (assembly GCF_031162955.1). Classification (NCBI taxonomy): domain Eukaryota; kingdom Metazoa; phylum Chordata; class Actinopteri; order Perciformes; family Percidae; genus Sander; species Sander vitreus. The sequence continues at coordinate 18,207,279 of NC_135862.1, read as the reverse complement.
TGAAGGAATAAAACCGCAGATAGACCTCAACCCAACCTGCACCCACATCCAAAACATTCACTGTCAGTGATTACAACATTCCAGAACTAATCACAGCAACAATAATGAGCTGTCAGAAGTTGGAAGCCAATGGTGAAATGACTCCTGTCAGGTCGAAGAGAGATTGATTTAGTAGAAAAGTGCATTTTCCATGTGTCACATTTCATTCCAATTATTTATACACTGTTATACCAACTGGTAGATTAACACTGATGGGCTGTGACACAACAGCATTACTGATTAGAGGGATTCTCTTAAAGGAATAGTTCAGTATTTTGGGAGACACTTTTTTTTTTTTGCCTTCTTCCAGAGAGTTAAATTAGAACCACTCTCATATCTGTCCGTTGAATATAAAGTTGCAGTCAGTCGACGTTAGCTTAGCTTAGCATAAAGACTGGAGATATAACATGTTAATAGGTGAGTTAGGAGATGCTGGTAGGCAGACAGAGCCTAGCCTTTTCACCTTACCAGTCTTTATGCTACGCTAAGCTAACTGTCTCCTTGCTGTAGTTTCATATTTAACAGACAAATACAAGAGTGGTATTGACGTTTTGATCTAACCCTTGGCAAGGAAGCGGATAACTTTATTTCCCACACTCAAACTATTTCTTTAGTCTGGCTCGATGGATGTACATTGCTGAGATAAAGCATGACATCTGGCGCACCTCTCATGCGCCAGATGCTCCTCCCCTCTCGCTATATCTGTTATCGAGGGTTAATGCCGCCCAGTTGCCCACAGTTGTGATTGAAGGAAACAAGCCAAAGCGTTTTTCCCCCTATCCCAGAATAGATATGCAGTGTAGCCAGACCATATTCCAGTGCTGACACAATGATCAATCAATGCAAGACTACCATTTCTTTGACAATGATTCTCCCACTTTCCAATCATTTTTGCAGTGCGTAAATCCACCCCACCTGGCTCTTATGCTCACCTTGTCCTCGTCCTTGGCTGGATTCGATCCCTCTGCTAAGCTGTCAGTGCTACAGTAAACTGTGCAAAACCAGGGACCTGTGTTGGCAGAATGGGCCTCGCCCCAGGCAATAATGCCCTCAACTGTGCCTCATTGGGTTATGGTTCGATAGTGCTGCCAGGCTCTCGGGTCAAAACTCCAGTCACATGCAACAATGCACTAATGGCTATGGCTCTGACTGTCCCTGGGCCTCAGAAACAAGTCAAGGGCAAGTCAGCCAGAAACCCAGCCATGACTCGGGGCTGAGCTGTAAGGCAGCACTTTTTTATGGCCGTCATCTGGTAAGGCTGCCTTTCTGGCAAACCGCACAGAATCACACACACTCATGAACTACCCCTCGTGTTTCCTCTGCCTGCCTCTTTTTCCTCTCTCACACACAGCCACAGAAACTTCACACACATACACGCACCTGTGTCAGACGGCCTGTTTTCCACTGGGGTCTAATTGATAGGAAAATGAAGACGGGCGCCTGTGTGAGGCAAGCCCTGTTGATTATCAAGAGACACAGTCTATTATAGTGGTTCTGCTTCAGACTCAAACACATCACCCAGACAACCAGCCAGTCTTCATTATTAGCCACCAATCACACTCCTGACTGGATGAGTGACGGAGACGAGTATCCACATGAAAAAGCGGCGGTGGTAGATCACCGCTGGTTTGGGAGACAGCAATACCTCTTTCCTGAGCTGCGATACACCACTTTCAATACGGGAAGGAAATGGGTTGGAAATGGGCAGTGTAATGCTTTCAGCCCCGGTCTCTCTGAGCAATGACAACAGACATAACACAGAGCCATTAACGGCTTCACTGTGTGAGTGTTTGGCTAGCCAGACAGTCACTGCTAGCTAGAGATTGAGGCTGGCCTGATTATTGACACTTTGATGGTTTTCAGGCTTGAAAAAAAGTCAGTCTCTAAAGAACTCTGATGCTTCAAAAGCTTTTGATAAACTTTCAATTACAGATATACACTGGTTGGTACATCCAAACATATCTGACTTAATGTGAAACTTATTACAAACAAATGAATAGATTATCTGTGTACTCCAGCAACCATAAAATTAGACAAGTGATAATTTGTCACGATAAACCTTTTTCTGTTCAGTAATAAACTAAACCTGAACTTGCTTTATTGTCCTCTGGCCCCCTGGGGGATGGCGGGAGCTGCATTAATCTTATGTAGGCATGGATACACAAGGAAGTACGTTTCCGAGCCTGTCCTCTCACCAGAGCGAGGAACGAAAAAGGAAAAGGTAAAACTGTGAATAGGAAGAGCCTGTAGAAAAGAGAGGGGTCGGCCATTCAGTGAAATTCAACAGTGCATGAAAGGCAGGGAGAAAAATGAATACTCTGGCATAGAAAGAGGAGAGGTGGTTTGTCGGACATTACAGAGTTTGGAGAAGAGAAGAAAGGATAGGGGAAGGAAGAAGACATGGAGCAAAATGGGGGCTAATCATGAAAGAGACAGAGCTGGGAGGCAAGAAGAGAGGATGACTAAAATAGAGACAGTGAAGTAAGAGAGGGAGAGGCTCATAGTGAGACACAGAGAGATGGGGATGAAATAAAGAAGTGGAAGGTAAAAGAGAGCAAAGTGTGTGCCTCTAATCATACGAGCACATTGTGAAACTATAGATTAGGGGGAGGCGATTTTAGCTCGAGGAGTAATGTCTTCATCCGGAGCCGGAGCTTTGAGCGCACATAGGACAAGATGTGGGGGAAAGAAAAAAACTGAACGTACCTCCCAAGAGTGGGGAGCACTGTGTTACCATGGAAACAGCTCTGACGTCAGAGCAGGCATTATGTGATTACTCATAGAGTCTGTTGAGGAGCGGGCCAATAAAACAGGGACCATTACTCACACACAGGGAGATGGCCAGAGCTCAGGTTACACACATGCTTGCATATGCACACGCACTCACACACGCATACACTAGACACACAAATAAAAGCATATGGAAACACACTCGTATACACACACAAACTTCCAACTCATTGTAGCAGCCCCACCTTAAATAAAAGGCAGTCTTATGATAAACTGCATGAACATTTTTACAATCTAGACTCAGTAAATTCGGCTCCTGATTTGGAATGCAAAACATGCAATTTGCTTGATAACGTTGGTGCTGAGGAATGAAGCAATAACCTGAACACTCATTGCTCAGCACTTAAACTTCAACGCGAGTGTCCCCTGGATGACTGCAGACCACAAGTCTGACTCTTGACAATGTGGAGCGCAAACACAACCTCATCGGCACAACCACAACCAGGATATCGCTGGCAGAATCTGCATGTTCTGCACACACTCTGACCCATGTCTGACAGAGTACATCAAACATGCACGCTGACATGTACAATATTGTGCGTCACAACACACACTTCCTTTCGCCATCTCCCACACATTCTCCACTGGGAGTTAAAACACTGTTAGGGCTGATAAGGATCCAGGCAAACAGTGTGGATAAACAGTCACTCTGGAAATTAAGAACCACGGGCCTCTCAGAGAAGAATAGGCTATGCCGAGAGAAACGTGATCCAGACTTCAATACTAGGGCCGTACGCATTCCCACCACAAAGACCATTAGATAGGTCCAGACAGAGGGCGAGAGTCCCCAGATCTCATAAAGCCCAGCTCCAGTAGTTTCAGCTGTGATCATATTTTAGTTTTCACCCCAAATGTCTACTGTGTATCTCTGGTGTCAAGAAAAATAATGTTTTCTGATGCACAGTGCACAAAATTAAAACAGCTGCACATGTATGATATCTTGATAAATGGCTATGTAAAGTTTTTTTCCGGACATAAACTTACTGCTGTTGAAAAGTAATGATTTTCTCATATGCTGTGTCACTGATGGTTTTTAAAACATATTTTGCTGTTGAAAGCTCGTTAAATGACCATCTAGGCGTGGGATGCTCAACCCTGCTTCTCACTAGTGAATTCCCTAATACAATTTATAATTGAAAATTGAGGGAGGCTGCTGGTTATTGTGGTTGTACCATTTTGTTTTACCTCTTTTGTCCTGGACTGAGAGGGGAACAAAACAATCCCACCTCCAAACCAATGTATTACAGTGCTCTCAATAAGGCGAACAAGATGCATATTTAAGCTCAACCACATCAATGCTGTGGCCTTCACATTAATGTGACGGCCTTCAAGTAACTCGTCTTTTAAATACAATGCTCATAATAAACACAGAGATAAAAAATATTAAATATGATAATTACAAGCAAATATCTTGCCAGAATATCAATATTATTCCAACTTTGAGTTTCATTTTTACTGTAAAAACACATAAAATAACTGATGCCTCTCTTTGTAATGACACTCTTCATTGTTGTTTTTTCTTTTAAAAAAAAGGGTCTGCAGTGAGTGGGACAGATTAGCACTGATCAAAAGGCGGATTGTAACTGCAGCTCCAGTTAGAAGTATATGTCTCTCTCTGTTTGTACATGAAGTTACAAGTGTGAGCTTCATCCAGCGTTAGTCTATCTTCTTCTGCAGTATCTATATTTTCGACTGTCCTTAATGTGCATGACGCAAGTTCAGTTATTGCATTTGGCACAATTGCACCATGTCACTTCTCTGCCACAAATGTGACGGAGCTCCGGCTAAAACCTGATATACTACACTCTGCAGCATCACTAATTTGGTTACAATGATACCATATCTTAGTTAATCTGATTACAAGCCCAATAGCTCTCCCTCCCTCTGTCTGTCCCTGCAAAGTGTGTGAACGTGTCTTATTTGTGCAACAATTAGAAAGCACACATGTATACATCAATGTGTGTATGTGCTAAAAGAAGCTGTAGTCCACCTGGCAGGCCAGTGAACTTAATGAGTCTCGTATTCATGCAGCAAGCGCAGCCACATCCGCTGCCTGAGGCTCTGACCAGGTGCTCTGACACTTATTCAAACAACCTAAGTAGGATCCTTCCAAAGGGCCATACCTCTCTGGTAATATCACCGTGACCAACAGCATACCACCCAGAAGGAACAGGTTTCTTTAAAACTTTGCTCTAATAATATTATCTGACTATAACTTTTAAAACGTGGGAGACTCTCTAAAAATTATTGGAAACGGTGATTGAGTTACATTTCCAAATGTAATTTATTGCTGACTAACTTCTTTAAAGTATAACCACATAGCATGTGATCATATTGCTTTCAACTGCATTTATAAATGTAGCATATTAAGTTAAATGGTCAATCTATTCTAATTTCATGGCATTAAAATGATTCAAGGTACTCAAACTACCACTACTCAACCTAACTGAATTTATGTGAAGTTATGTCAAATGTTGTGTCTCAATGGCGGTTCTAAGGGGGAGCCAGTGCCCCCATAATATTAAGCCCCCCTAACTGTGGGGAATATTTTTGTACATTTTTCACCCCACATTAATCCCCAGAGAGGGAAAGCTGTAATTATTATCATCATGATCACGGGCAGCAATGAATAAAATGTTGGCTACGTTAACACTGAATGAGGATTCTTGTGTTTATTGTTATATGTCTATTGTTAGTCTTTTACCATATTAACCAATCTAAAATTATCTGCTCAGCTAAATACTGTAATATCACCATTGGTAACTCATGGCCTCATAGGAAATCAAGTCAATTTAATTCATATAGCCCATTATTACAAATCAAAATTTGCCCCAAGGGGCACGTTTTCTGACACCAACACCACATCAAATCACCTAAACAAAACTCAGCTGAGTGCCAAAAACCTTCTTCATATTCACCAGTTTGCCGGTGCAGTAAAATATGTCAAATAAAATATATAGCAAAATATACATAAAACGTATAGGAGCTTCATGTTCAATAGATAAGAAAATGAAAACCAACTATAAGTCATAAATACAGTGCAATACAATCACGCTTTATTCATTACATATTTAATTGGAATGTCTCTATGCACTCTGGTATAAAAACAGTTAGAAAAGTTCAAAGATACGGGGGCAGAACAGTTGTCCCATTAGGAAGTATTCTGGCCTGGCCTGGCCTGGGTCCATCCATGGTCAAGTCAACTCAGATCTAGCAACACAAATATACTAATGAATCACAGCTGCAGGGGCTAAAGAGAAGAACCCCTCCTTACTTTAATTCCCAAAAAATCGTTGCATAACACTCTCCCACTCTCCCACTCTACTCTTGTCTTCCTCAGTCTCTCCTCTTCTCTCACTAAAGTCAAGTAGACCTGCACTCTAGAGAACCATTTCAGCAGCCATCACAGTAGGGTTGACTTTTTCTGCAATAATAACCGTGTTGCTACTGATGAGGCCTCTCAGAGTTCACTCTCTCCCACACCCTTTACTCATGAACAAATGTCAAACTTTTCAGGGCTTATGATTCAAGGAGTGACCCAGGAGGAGAAGAGTGTTAGAATTTGTTGAGGCTCCAAATATGTGAGAGTGAGGGTTTATTTGCAGCCTGCAGGGTAGCTATCTGCTCCAACCTGCAGCCAGGCCCTGCGCCTTGGCCAAAGCACTGCTACCAGGAAAGTGGTGAAGGACACTACAGGACTTTGAAAAGTGTGTGTGTGTGTGTGTGTGTGTGTGTGTGTGTGTGTGTGTGTGTGTGTGTGTGTGTGTGTGTGTGTGTGTGTGTGTGTGTGTGTGTGTGTGTGTGTGTGTGTGTCCAACATGATACATCATCTCCCCTAATGTTTTCTCTCAAATGTGACCCCTGGTTCCAGTTCCTTTCCAGCAGCTGACCACCATATGTAAAAGGCCCGCACAGGTCCACTGAAACCCTGTCTAATGGGCTGCACAGATGCCACTTTCCTGGAACAATTACTTCTGTCTGTGTGTGTGTGTGTGTGTGTGTGTGTGTGTGTGTGTGTGTGTGTGTGTGTGTGTGTGTGTGTGTGTGTGTGTGTGTGTGTGTGTGCACAGAGTCTAACGTTCCACACATTTTCTTCAATATGTTTCACCACTGTCTGGAAACAATGAAAGGTGCTCGGTGATGAGAAGTGCGGAGTGGAGAAAAAGCGGAAGAATTGTAGAAAATGGCACAGTGGGAGAAAGGGAAACACATAAGGGGGAAAATTCTGCTGCTGTTTGGACAAGCGTTGTTGAGGGTAAGTAAAAAAGGAAGGATGTAAACTAACAGCAGGTCAGTCCTGAGGGGAGGAGAGAGGAGGAGGAGAAGGAGAGAGTGAGGGCAGATTATTGACTTAATGGCGGAATCGGGGCTGTCAAGGGCTTCAGAGACACTGTTTGTGTAGTTTGGACTGGGCCTGGCAGAGCGTGCGGCGTGATGATGGAAATCTTACACTCACTCAAAACAAGCCCGCTGACCTTTTCATCTACCAGCCCCTGAATCAGTCTTAACATTCGCCAACGTGGAAATGAATGAGTGCTTATTACATCTGTGGCAACATCACAGGCGCCGGCTCCCTTTTGCGCAGGTGTGTGTGTTTCATGAATGTGTGTTTCACTTGCATTCCTGCTGTCAAGCAACAATATCGGCACATGTGAAATCAAGCAGGAATAATCTTTATAAGCATGTTGTCTGGTCTGCTCTCAGCTCACTGTGCCTCAGCAACAGAGTATACAAATGCGAAGAGCAGGGCGTGACGAGAAACGTAAAGACCTCAGTCACAGTAAATTGGGTTGCTTCTTGAAGGTGACCAATCTTCATTACCACTGACATTTCAGAAATAATAAGCTCATCATAGAGAGCATGAGCAGTCTCTCACTGGAGGAGCCACCATTTTGATTTCTGGACTTTGGCTGAATTCTGAACACAGAAAATAAGCCCGACCCAACATCTGCCTGAAGCGATATAGCCTCTGACTCGTCCCTGGGGAAAAAATAACAAAGGAAGAGGACACGGCTGCCAAAACGAAGCTAGATTAAAAACTAAACAATATCAACATATAAATACCACACAGCCAAGCTTATGATTGAAATCAATAGTCAATGATGTTTCCCTTTTCCATAAATCCGGGACATTCTGCAGATTTTCTCTCAGAAATTGGGATGTGATTGCCAGCTGCAGTTTGGCATATAGCGCGGAAATGCAAATTTTTTAAATGGAGAAATGCTCTGACCACATTATGGACAGAGAGACTTATATGCAACAGAGATGAAATCCTAAAATATCTATCAAAAGCGCTCCAAATGATTACAAAGAAAAATCCAAGGGAAAATACCCTAAAATGAGTTGTTTATATAGAGTATAAGTCAAACCTGTGATGTTCATAAACAAATCACATGAACTTTCATTTTGCAGGTGTGGTCCGTTCAGGCCACTACTTTCTCCAACGAAGAATTGCTGCAAGCATTGTGAACATATGTGAACTGTATCCACGATTTGATTTAATCAACTGAAATTTGTGAAATGCCAGTTTTTTTTCCTTCATTACCACAAATTATGTAGAGGATTGGTTACACCACAAACTGTGATGTGTGTATCAGGTTTACGGTATAGGAGGTGAAATCAGATTAGATGAAACATTATTATGTCCCACAGGGGACCGAGTTTAGACTCACATGGTGGAACATGAAAAACCAATGAACTGACAGTAGGAAAGCCGAGGAACAAAGCAGGGGGAAAAAGTCCTGCAGTTGCTATGTTTTTGGCCACTTGGGGCAGCAGAAACTAGCTGTAAATACAGCAGTGACATCCTATCATTATTTAAATTGATATGTCAAATTGTTAGAAAAGGTTGTGTATTTATTTTAAACATTGAGCAGACAAGGAGCAATATTAGCATTTATTGGAGTCAGTTTGTGTTCAAATGAAGAATGTAATTCCAATATTCACTTTTCTTTCAGCTCTGTTTTGGTCTCCATCAACACCAGAGGAAAAGATCTGGTTCTTTAGCTGCTAAATGCTCCACTGTGTTCACCAGCTAGTTGCTAACTTTGTCTGTCTGCTGTTTGGTGCTGAGCAGGTAATGTACAGTGTTTTTTTTAAGGCTTTCCCCATGAAAACAGTTGCCTGCTGCGGCTGAAAACAACAATGTGAGAGCTGTGAGAGTGACCCAAAACAGTAAAGTATTGGGTCATAAAACCAAAAACGTTTCACGGAGGGGAACTGAAGGGAACTGCAAAGTTGAAGGATCATTTTCTGTGGGTTCATAACAACAAGGGACACGTCTCACATACATGTGATCCCTGGTTAGTAAAATAAAATATTGATTTCAGCTGCTTTAAAATTAAGATAATAGAAAAGTAGCAAGAGAGACAGCCCTGAAAGCTTTAGTTTGCATTTTGTGGTGCTCCAGTGGGAATGGCCTGACAGCCTGGAGCTGCACGATCTACCCAATCTCTTGGAACAAATATATGACGGGCACCTTTACATTTTCAATAAAAGGTGCAAATAGCAGAGAGATAAAGAGAGCCTATTGCACTGTAACACGTCTAACTAACTGACAAACCAAAATGAAAAGCCATTATGTAACGTCTGAAAGCACCAGAGCGATGGCAGAGAGGAGGAGGAGATTGCCCCTGGCTGATGAGCAGGATGGAGCCAGTGGAGAACTGAACTAGCATTTCTCTTGGGCCCAACATCACCTCGTCTTTCCTACATCCACCTTATATAACAGGAGCAATGTAGCTGAACGTCATACTGTAGATGCTACGTCAGGTTCCTTTCTACCTCTCTGAGACTCGTTTAAAGAAAACCCACCTGACATGACCTGAATTACCCACTAACACCCTCCCTTTTGTCATGCTGACGACCACATCATTTCCCGCCTGTGCACAACCACAAACCTAAATTAGACCTGGCTAAAGATCCTGTGCCATTGATTCTTTATCTGCAGGTATTTTAGTGTTAAATGAAGGCAGAGTATAAAGTGTGCACACAGGGTAGGTGCATATGTATGTGTGTGTGTGTGTGTGTGTGTGTGTGTGTGTGTGTGTGTGTGTGTGTGTGTGTGTTTTGTATGTGAGTGCGCGCAGGCTCATCTGTGCAACATCTGCTCAACCAGCTCAAGGCTCCTTGCCTCTTGAGAAGTGGGTCACGTTTCCCGATGACGTCAAAAGTCCTTCTGCCTCTCCAGTTTGTGGAGCATTGCCAAAACCACCACATGCCATTCCTTGTCCTTATAATGGAAATGCTCTCAGCAAAAGCCTTGATGAATCACCTGCCAAACCTCTCACAATTCTTAAATCCTAACACTGAAGTGGGTCTGACCGTGACGGCGAGACACAAGGTAAAGGGATGATTATTCACAGAGGGAAAAAACTGGATAAAAAATGTCAACAAACCATCTCACATTAGCTCAAAAAGGAGACCAATAAGAGAGTGAGGTAAAAGAGAAGTGCAGAATTATAGACAGACAATGTTGGTAGCACTGCTCTACAAAAGACTGAATCTGCAATGTGGTCTCAGAGCCATCATTGTGATACAGGATCTGAGGCTGCTAAACTGCCTCGAGCCTAAAGACCTGACACTCTTTCCACTGTCCTTGGAGAGAACAGATCAGGGAAAAAGAAAAAAAAAACAGAGAGAAGAGAAGAGGTGTGTGCTACAGTAGGTTTACAGATTTCATTTAAGCTGTCCGGTCCCGGAGGAGACGACGCAGGGATCAGCGACAGTATGAATGGAACAGCAGCTAATGGAAAACATTATGGAGGTAGAGAGAAACCTGAGGCAGCCCCAGGCACATAACCAATAAAATAAAGGCTCAGTACGCCTATTCTAACCTCAATCTCATTGTTGTGAGTCCCATTTTGAATTCACCCTCTCTTAAAGAACATGTGTTATTTGGGTGGATGAAGGGCTGCAAAAGGAGGTTCCATTTGAAGTTTTCTGAAACAATGTCATTACGTTATCAACGAGGCTCATTCTATATGGCACGTCTTTTCTCACGTCTTGTTTTCCAGGCAAAGATGTGACCTGAACCAGCGTCTAGGTCAAATGTAATTTTCAGACAGGGTCAGTCTAGCAACTCTCCGTTGGCTTGCAAGCTGGAAAAACCAAATTCTGGTCAGGCCAATCACACTGTGTATAGAGTCGGTGGGCGGGCTTAAGATAAGGACGCCAGAGTTGCGACGGTTCCACGTGAATTCCCTGCTACTTGAAAACAAAGAAGATGGCTGCTGCTGCTGGCGAACAGCGGCCTTTCGAATTGGCTTCGGCCGCAACTCTGGAAGACTTTGAGTTAAACACTGAAGTCATTCTTAAAAAAAGGAAGATGTGTTCGGAGTTTTGCCGACCGGATACGGCAAAAGTTTAATCTATCAACTAGCGTTGTTCTGGTTGGCTGTGAGTGCAGAGGGAATTTGAAAGACAACCGTTTATCCCGTCCCTTGGATTGAGCCCTGCCAATGGTGAGTTCCCAGAACCAACATCTTGATGTGGGTCTGGCTTGTCAGGCTAGCGTCTAGGGCTTGTACTACATAAAGTAATTAACTGGTGAGCTTAGCTATCTTGGGCAGGAAGGGGTGCTTGGATCCAACAGCCCACTATCTTGTCACACAAGACTTGTCTGACCACACACACACACACACACACACACACACACACATATATGCATAGAAGAGCCTGCTCTTCATAGCCATCGATTGTGGCCAAGTATAAACGGATGTCACCTACACAAAAACACGTCAGCCCCGACATTGTTTAGTGTCTCTAGGCAATGCAGAGTATAGCAGTAACAAATCAATGAGATCTTGACTAGCCTATCTGCTTTGTGTGTGTGTGTGTGTGTGTGTGTGTGTGTGTGTGTGTGTGTGTGTGTGTGTGTGTGTGTGTGTGTGTGTGAGGCAAAGAGAGATAGAAGAGAAAGAGTATTTATGTGTTTTAGAATAACTGAAAGTATTTGCATATGTGCATATGTTAGGTGTATGCGTGAATAGGCCTTTTTTTCAATACTATAGCCAATATGATTCATGAGTTTCGGCACCGTTACCATAATGATACTTTTGTTAATGCATGTTTTCTACAGAACTCTTTTTTTGTTTGTTTGTTAGAAGCCAACTGTTATGGGTCAGCTGTTTTTCCCCCGTCCCGTTTGTCTGTTCTTTCCCCTTTTCCCTATGTGTCTGTCTGTTCTGTGTTGGTTGTCACCTGGAGGTTGCTGGAGGAGTGGTTTGAGGAAAGTAGGTCAAGGGGCGTGGCCGTTCATCTCTGCACAACTACCTGCTCAGCTACAGCGCATTCCACGATTCAACCCAGCAGTACATATACCCGGGCTGATCACCTCATCAGCGCCAGTTCGTTACAACAATCCATATGGTAACTTGGTGCAGTGTTTCCTGGCAGTCCTGAAGTATTCTTATACTTGCTCCTACTTACTTTGTGTTCTCCATCTAGATTCCGCTCTAGACCTGCTGCCTTCCCCGCTGTTCCTGTTGTGCTTCCAGTTCACACCATCCAGTCTCGTCATCCACGCTGGGATTCCCCCTGTGTACTTGAGTGTACTCACCTCTGCCTGCTCGCCTCGTGTCCCGGACCTACCTGGATTATCCTCTGTCAGCCCGCCTCGAGCCTCGGACCAGCCCAGGAGCTTCCCTGCCCTGACTCAACCGTCATTGGTATATTAGTATAATCTGGTCATTAAAGACTCCTTTAAAACTGAATTACTTGTCCTGTATGTTTATCTCTGTGTTTTGGGTCAGAACTGAACCTTAACACCAACATTCTCAAATGTTCGATGTTTTCAAAACCAAAGCAGAAAAATAGGTAGTAAACACATGAATAAACCAAAGCTATGTGCAGACATTTGAAAGTCCCCTACTACAAACAGTTTTGACTTTTGACTACTATTAATACTAGTAAACTACTATTTACTATAAATAACAATAGCAGCTTTATCAAATAAAATGTTTAAAAGTTAATAATAATAATCCACACTTTGATAGGAATGATTCATAGGGCCCAGGTGCTGATAGAAGGCAGGAAAGTGTGTGTGTGTGTGTGTGTGTGTGTGTGTGTGTGTGTGTGTGTGTGTGTGTGTGTGTGTGTGTGTGTGTGTGTGTGTGTGTGTGTGTGTGTGTGCGTGTGTCAGCAAGTGGTTACAGTGTATAGAAAAGACGTACTGGACGGGGTCACCACTTCATCATACTCCTCACGGACAAAAAGCCAAGGGCCTAAGTTTTGGGAGAAAGGACTGAGGACTAGCCATGGCTCCTGCCTTCATCTCACCAATTCTCTAACAACTGAGCAGGGATGGACACTTTCAAACTGAATAATACAGTGTGTTAAACTCTCGCAAGTGTGGGAATATTTCGGGACTCTCTTGATTTCTTGTCCTAACCATGTACCTTACAAGTGCATGTCAACTTGAGACGCCATTTAAAAAAATGAAATGAAATATTCATTGTGCTTTGCAAATTGAAGGGAAAAAAAGTTCTTCCAAACTTTTTCTTGTGTCCCACATTAATGAGTGATAATGCGCAAACTTCCAACACACATGCATCTTTCTACGAAGAATGGTGCTAACAAATACCGATAAATAGGCAACACTAGAATGGCAGATCAAAAATGTTTTTAAAACCAACTGACTGCTATTTCATTTTTTACTTCTTTCCCCATGTATTGCTATTTTCAATTAAAAATAACTAATTTACTTGAGCTGACCATAAGCTGTTTCTGTTTGCAGAGTGGATTAAGAAATGTGACCGAAGTGGTACAGAAATAGCTCCACACTGTTAAACTGAGCATCATAACCAGCATTCCAACATTGGTATTTGTTCGTACACGCCATGGTGTGTTCATAAAAATCTAAATCATATAGACACTGTATACCATCATGCAAATTCAGCACAGCACTACAGCTATACATTCCACTTTTAATATCGGACTTATTTAAAGTGACTGTGTGAAAACAGCCCTTAACCCAAAGCCTTAGACTCTCGCCGCTGCAAGGGGTGAAATAACCCGACTGACAGACAGATGTACAGACAGATTTTTTTTTTTCTCTAACATATTTAGAGAGTAAAACATGGCATTGAGCAGGGAACAGCAGAAGCCTTGTTGGCTGCAGGGACAGACAGGCCCATGGCGAGCCAGTGAGGCAGCGGGCTGGACGGACGGGGAGGGCTTACCAGGCAGAGGTTACAATAACACATTTCCTCGCACCACGCCATGGAGCTAGACAGACATGCAGCCTGCTGACAGAGGGAAATATTGTACTTTTTACCCCACTATGTTTAATTTAGAGCTACTTTTGTTACTTTACAGATCAAGCTTTTATACAAAACAAACGATCAGTTTATAAAATATAATGCATTGTGACGTATTAAATAAGCTTAATAATAAGTGGTCAAATGAGCTTGACCTTGATGAGATATAACATGCTTTGTGAGTGTCTATAAATGTATACTATATAAAATGTATGCAATAGCCTGTCCAGTTAAAGCCATAAGTAACCAACCAGGCAGTGGATTAATAAATACAATCATGCATCAGTGAAAACAGCCTACATTGTCATGCTCCTGAAATATATAATCAATTAATAGCTGACCATGTTTGGATTTATTGGACAGCCCCAGTCAGAGGGTTCAAAATGTTCCTGCTTGTTAAATGAATGATGGCAGCAGCAGCAGGGACTGTGGCCTGGTCTGTTTCTAGTGGAGACACAATGGCCAGACTGGACCTGAGGGATTCGCTGCACTTCCTCTCTGAACCCTGACACCAATCAAAGGCCATGAAATCAATTTTTGGGACACCGCCCAAATGTGCACATGAACACTCTAAGAGGGGAAATTAACAGTTGTTTCTTCCATTTGTTTTTCACACATTCTACTGACTGCAGCTATTTACATCTAGAACTACTCTCCCCCCTCTCTCCTTCTACCTCCCTCTCACAAACATGCACACATACACACTCGAGCACACACTTCCCGGGGCGATGTGAGAGTGTCTATTCATTCGGCAGAGGCCAGCTGCACACCTGGTGACAGCCCAGGATGGTGGTGTTGGCTCAGGTCAGGGTGTGCGGGGAGAGGAGGGCTGGGAAGGGGAGGGCTAGGTGAATGGGCCCACAGGCCTGTCCTTCAGGGTCTGCTCAACCTGCACATTCCAGTTCATTTAGCGCCGGGGCAAGCACAGGAATGTCCCCTCATGTGAGGGATCACTGTCTTAAAGGTGGGCTCCTCGTGTGATTGAAAAGGGCCTTCAAGAGGATAAATAGAGATGAAAGCCAAACGTGCTGCGTTCAGTTCCCCAAAGTGATGTGCTGTCCTACCGGATATGTACTGGCACCCATTAAACTGCACATCCTTTAAAGAGCAGAAACATTGCTTCAACATTGCAAACACAAGTGCTTGTTTTACACAAAGAGCTGGGAATTGAACTTCAGTCCATTTTGGTATTGACCAATATGAGTCATACCAAAAAAAAAAACATTGGTTCATTTTACCAATTTTATTTTATTTTAGCAAGCCTCTTGTATGGCTGCTCATAGGTGGCACAGGCTGGAGCGAGATGTTTGACATACAAAATCCTGTCTGATTACCTTTTTTTAAAGCTTTTTCGCCTATTCTCTATCCGATCCGGTCCCATATTTGCACTAGAATTACCTGGGCGAGTTAAAGATGTACCTATTTAAGAATGAAATTATTCAACTTGTTTTAGTAAACTAGAAACAAGCTGAAAAAGCATTATTTCATCATCAAACAACCTTGTCAAGCGCTTCCAGTGAAAATGAGGAAGCCACAGGCATCAAGACAGAGAGAAGAACAGCGGGGAGAGACCACCTGTGACAAGCTACAGCACCTCCTCCGGTGCTGCACAACATACACAACCATAATTTGAAGCTGATATTCGGAATATTCTGTCACTAGGGATGTAACTTTTTGTAGGGAGTTCCTGCAGTCCCTGTCTGTGTTGCTTGTTTGTCCAGACAAATAGTTTCTGTGTAATTCTATAATTTTTCTAAAATTGACTGTCTGAAAACTGCATTTTCCTGCCTTCTATCAGCACCTGGGCCCTATGAACCATTCATATCAAAGTGTGGATTATTATTATTATTATTATTATTAACATTTAAACATTTTATTTGATAAAGCTGTTATAGTTATTTATAGTAAATAGTAGTTTAGTAGTATTAATAGTAGTCAAAAGTCAGAACTGTTTGTCGTAGGGGACTTTCAAATGTCACACGTCTGCACATAGCTTTGGTTTATTCATGTGTTTACTACCTATTTTTCTGCTTTGGTTTTGAAAACATTGAACATTTGAGAATGTTGGCTTCTAATAAACAAACAAAAAGAGTTATGTAGAAAACATGCATCAACAAAAGTATCATTCTGGTAACGGTGCCAAAACTCATGAATCATATTGGCTATAGTATTGAAAAAAATCCAAACAATACCCAGGCCTATTTACGCATACACCTAACATATGCACATATGCAAATGCATCAGTTATTCACAAACACATACATACTCTCGCTCTCTCTTCTATCTCTCTTTGCCTCTCTCTCTCTCTCACACACACACACACACACACACACACACACACACACTCTACGCACACACACATTTCACACACACACACACACACACACACACACACACACACACACACACATACACATACACACACACATACTCTACGCACACACACATTTGTGCCAGGAACATTCTGTTCACCTCCATCACTGAAATAGTCGGTCTCTTATGGTAACACAGAAAACTTGAGTGACATAATTGTCTTAGTCTAGAACAGACAGCAGAAGAAGAAAGTACAGCGTGTAATCTACCCTTCAACACACACAAAAAAATCCATAATTCACTTTAGATTCAAATATTCTATTCAAATGTGAGGCAGTTATTAGGATCCTGAGGTGTTAATATGTGTGCTGTGTGTCAGGACTGGAGGCCTGTGCCTGTCTAGCAGTTCCAGCTGCGTTGGGTTGTGTCTGTGGTTTGAGGCCCTCCTTGTTTCTACGAGCGGATTCAACCTCTCAGCCTGCAGCAGCTGGCAGCCATCAAGCTGCTGGCAACACACACACACACACACACACACACACACACACACACACACACACACACACACACTTACATGCACACACATGCTCACACAGACGTCCTTCCATAATTTCCATGGTAATCAGTAGGGAGCCAAAACGTGGTCGTGCCAGGGGTAGGGAGGAAAGGGGGGCACTCTGCTTAGTCCTGGACCTCTGGTTTGGTTGGCTTAGGTGATCAGAGACACAGGGCAAGAACCAGGATGTAAGCTACTCTTTTTGCTGTAAATGAAGGTAATGAAGGAATTGGACACAGATGGGTGAGCCATATAATGTAGAGTTTAAAGGGTAATTCTGCTTTATTACGACTTGGGTCTTATTTTCATAGTTTTGCCTCTCACACAGTTAATTGCTGAGATCTAGGAAAAAAACAAGAGCACTAAAAGAGTACAGATAGGGCAGTAAGCTGTCACATGATCATACAGGTTTTAAAGGAGTAGTTCTACATTTTGGGAAATACTCTTATTAGAGTTCTTGCCAAGAGTTAGATGGGAAGATCGATACCTCTGTCATGATAATATGAGGCTACAGCCAGCCCCTGATTAGCTTAGCTTAGCATAAAGACTGGAAATAGAGAAACAGCTAGCCTGCTAATTGTTATATAGTGTCAGGTGTTTATAATTTAGAACAGAGCCAGGCTAACCATTTCTCCCTGTTCCAGTCTTCATGCTAAGCTAAACTAATCAGCCACTGGCTGTAGCTTCATATTTACTGTAACCTGTTTTCCAAACAGTTAACAACCGTATTTCCCATGTCAAACTATTCCTTTAAACAAACCCCCAGTTTAGATTTTTTTTTGGAAGAGAGGCTAATGGTAAAATGATTACCCAAATTGTTCGTTGTAAACATTTATCACAGTTTACAGACAACTTCTTTGTTCTACCGTACTAAGATTATTTCCAGCAATTCAGGTGTGCTCACTTTTTCTCACAGTGGTTTACATTATCTGGCTAAACTGTTCATTTTTTACAACCTCTCAATTATTTGACCGCTCATTTCTTGCCCCATCACACTTTGCTGTCGTGATGTTGCCTCGTTACCAAATCTTAACATTTACTTTGGTGAGTACAATGTTATCATAACAGATTGAAATGTTCGCCTGTAAAAAATTACATAAAAAAATATCCTTTAAACATTTGGGAGCTGGCATGCAGAATTTGTTTGTTTGAAGAGACAAAAACATGTGGGCAAGAAGCTCTTATTTATGCCGGCATACACCAAAACCCAGTGTAATGTGGCTTCATGCTGTGTAGGCAACATATTACAGAGGTAACACATACAAATCTGGAGCGCAAGCGCGATAAAAGTGGCTACACTGCATCATTCAAACGCAAGACTCTTCCACCATTCAGGGGGGTAAGAGTAAGCCTGCTGTTTTGCCTGGCTACTAAACAAACCCTTGAATGACCTACTTTTATTCCTACCCCAATTCCTCCACCCCTTGCCTCCTCACACGCACAGCGCAGCTAATACACTGAGACTGAATGGGGATTGAAAGTGTGAAGTGAATCGCCCAATCACAAGACACACAACCCCATGCGGATATCAGCTTCCTTTCCAAACGCAGGGGGAGGCTTTCAATGAGACCGTTTCTAACCCAGAGGCCAGTCCAGTCAAAAAACAAGTACAAAAAATACCCATATCCCACGAGCCTATGTGTTTAGAATACAAACAAGCTGTTTGGGATGAGTGTGCAGTGGCCTAGTGGTAAATCACTGCCATACAGGCTATCAACAACCTCCTCCATCCAAAACACAATTCAATTATGGATGGTGCAGCAAAAATAGAGTAACAGGAAACATTTACAACAGCAACAGTAATTGTGTTTGGATCCCATTCCACAGGAAGTCATTACCATAGATTTCAAGAATATCTTTATCATCCAAGTTACGAAAGAATTTCCTCCTCTGGTTGGGATAATATTTGTGTTGGTGTCAGTAAAAGGACAGAGAGCAGAGTGCTGTGGAGAGGGGTGGAGTTACTGACAGAAAAGGGAGTGGCTTCTGACGCCTCCTAAAGATATTCATCTGAAAAGCAGAAGTGTTTCATTAATGTCCACTCCCCTTCCTGGCTAATCAGCTCTGCTCAAACTTTGATCAGGTAGGTTGAGTTAAAAACATTTGATGAGTGCAGACTGCTTTCCTCTGCATGAGAGGAGAGGAAGTTCTATGACAGTGCTGATGTCTGCCGCAGGAGAGCCTTGGACTCAAATTTCCTTACACACAGTGAAAAGCGATCCACACCACAAGTCCACACCTCTTCCTCCAGTTCAATATCCCCAGCTGAAATACAGAAGACCTGCCTGTCATGTTGTATTAACCCAAGAAGAAGAACTATCCCGCAGAGGCCCCCGCTAACCGCTATCAGATCAGCTGATAATGACTTTCTTTTATTACGCTCATGATGGAAAGGACGACCCCAGCGTTGCAAAATGCACCTACTTAGTGAGCTGATAGATGCTGGCGGCCAATTTGTAATCAAAAGGAGGGAAATGGCTGTTTATGAAATCTACAGTTGTGCAGAGTGAAGCTTAGCCTCGGAGCATGGCTTTGGCAGAGCGGTGGAGGGCAACATGGCAGCTTTAAGGCTTGTGAGGAAGAAGAGAAAGAGGGATTCCTCTTTGCTCTATTTATTTTCTGAATAAACTGTTTTTACACAGTGACTATCAATCTGAAGAGCCTTTATATAAGAATCTATGGTCTGTGGGAGAAGCTTCCTGAGAAAAACAAAGTTAAGTATCAACTGTAATCCTTCTTCCAACCTCAAACTATTCTTCAAACACTTCAGACCCACAGCACTAATGCAAACATTGTCACGTCAACAAAGTGCAGATCTGCTCCTTGCCATGGCGCTCTTACAGCTTCTTTAAAACATCATAACTCTATTTGAACACAGAAAAAGTGCAGAACTGTCAACATCATTCTACCTCTTTAGGTCATCTAACTGAGAAGCGGTAACTAGAAAATCATGGCTATGTTACTGCCATGCAGTCAGCCTATATGTTGTCCTCCAGGCAGAGTCAGGTAGACACTTTATGCTGCCTGACATCTCTGCTGTTCCCGACACCATGTGGTGGTTGCATTGTGGCCCCCGAACGTGTGTCTGACCCCCCTTAGGGAGGCCAGAGCCCCGTGTGTGCAAGGTGATGACTAGTGAGGGTCAGCATTGGCTTGTTTACACATTAGAGACCACACAGACAAGACACAGTTAAGACAGCATATGTACGCCATGTGTGTCTCAATTACAGGCAGGCCATGGCTGTTCAACTGCTTAGCACCAACGCCAGTGATGGGAGCGAATCGTAGCACTTTGTTACAGAAAATCTATTATAATCTTAACTTAATTTTCACATACTATCAGGACAGTCTGAACACTGCTGTTTTCATGTCCCACAACAGAAACATGTAATAGAGATCATCTCTCAGCAGAGGGCTCCAGCCTGGCCGAGGTGACAGAGCAGAGGAGAGTCAGAGATGTAAATGTTTGCATCTTTGCATGATATTGTCTACTTTGTTTGTGGGGTAGTTCCATCCTACTCAGCTTTTATTGGCACACTACTGCAAGAAAAAAAAAATTCTAAACAGACAAAAACGTGTAAATTGCCGTAGTTGCATCAATGGGAGCTGTTTACGATTAATGTCTTGATTTTAGGGCTGTTTTTATTGTTCTCTGAGTAACTCCATCTTGAATCCCTTAAAGTGGAAGAGTCTGAATCCAAACGGCATAATGGCATTCCCCTCTCACATTTGCTGTCTTTGAAAAAGTGCATTGCTGCAAATGAAAAAAAGGGACTTTATTACAGCTTGTTATCTTATGCCTATGTTAACTCTTAACATAATGAAAACACTACTGTGTGAAGTGAGAAAAAATGTTGTTCTTTCACCTATATTCAGTTTCCTTCTTGTTTTGAATGCATAATCACTGGTATGAGATTTTAGATAGAAGTTATAACTTCATTATCCAATGCAACATCAGCAAAAATATATAAACAAAATGTATTGTTCTCTTTGTATATGTAAATAATATTTATAAGAAAAAAGTTATTTCCATCATTTGCAGCATTGCACTTCAGAATACAGATGAGTATTAAATAATCTGCCATCTGTGCACATGCTTTTTATAGCCATACAGTAACTATTCACTGTAAACTATAAGGCCAGCCATTTTCTAGCTCATTACTGATTCGAAAAACAAAGTGTACATCCTCACTCCATCACTGCAGCAAACCAACTGCTGCATATCAAATAAATAATGATTGACACTTTAATAAGCTTCAGCTGGGACATCAAACCTAAATCAGAATAAAGTGTAAACTGTATAAACTGTAAAAGAGTCTTTTCATATCCGATTTGTGTGTGCTGGAGTGTGTGAGTGTCACCACAAAGAAAAACAAACAAGCACACTACAACGCTAACTAGCCCTGAGAGCTGAGGGCATCTTTCAAGTGGCTGGGCCGACAGTGCAGCCTCTCATCTCCCAACCTCACCGCACTCACAGGTCACAACGAGAGCTTTGATCACTCCAAAGTCTGTTTCCCATTCACATGCTCAGCATGCTCATTGATTTTCCAAAAGGAGGGCTGAGGAGCTGATATAAGTCCGCTTGAATGAAGCCCCACCATCTCCTTTTAACACAGGTATGCATGTGTATCAGTATCAGAGGAAGTTCAAAAGCCAGAGCTGTGACATTCCTGGAGTTTAAGGACAGCAAGCCCCAATAAGAGATGAGGAGCAAGTGGTATTAAAGTCCAGGACAGAAAGATAATAATGCATTTGTCAGTTTTGTGGCAGTGGCTCAGAGATCAACTGCGAGAATGTTTGACATAAATAATTAGGGATGAGATGAATCATTGACATTGTGTCCTCAGCTTCTCTTTCTCATCAGCACTTGAAAGCTGTTCTAAAATAGCATCACTTCAGCAACAAAATACCAAATTTTGTACTTTATTTTCAAATGACAAGAGCTACACTTGAGACTATACTGTATACATCAACATGAATAAATCATCCCTTGGTCTGACAGGAGCAATGTTTAAATAGGAAAATGTGGCTTAATTGATAATTTTAGTAGAAGATAATGTATATTTTTTATTTTAAAAATCTTCTAATGAAGCATTATATAACAATGTTACTGAGTAAATAAATATTGTAAATTAATATAATTCCATGTTTGCCTGCCAATGGCTGCAAGTGGCTCCACAGAACAAGCTATCAGCCCAAAGATGTCCTGTGCAGGTAAGAGCAACAACAACCAAGAAATGATGAAATCACACTCTAGCAAACTCTAATATCCACACTGCAATGTAAAACAGGAGCGTGACATGTAAACACACAATAATAATAATAATTATAAGTATGTATTATTATTGTTGTTGGCATGTGTTACACTACAGGTATGTCATACATGAAAAAAGTGTAACGCTCAATAGTATATGCATTGCCATACTACTACTACTACTACTACTACTACTACTACTAATAATAATAATAATAATAATAATAATAATAACAATAATAATAATAATAATAATAATAATAAAAATAATAATAATAATGAAACTGAGACTGAAAAGTCTAATAAGCGTCATTAAAGGCCAACAGTCCTTATTTAAGTACACTAACCCTGTATTCTTCCCTTCCCCTTGCCTCAAACACAACATGCATCATTGGAAGAGAAAAACAAGCCAGAAATAGAAAAGTTGAACGGGACAGAAACTTCTTACCTGGTCCCTCTGGATGCATGGCAGAGAGGTCCGGCGATGTGACTTACTATTGGACTGACTGTTTGCCATGTCTGAGGCTATCACAGAACTGGACCTCCTGCGCCTTTTAAATACAGGGATCTCTTCCCTGGCTCCAGTCACAGGGGTGCAGCCCTCCTTGTGTCTCCCTTGGTTGGGAAGGAGCTTGTCAGCATACCTCGCCAGCAGGATGCCCAGCACTCCAACCAGGTACGCTACGTACGGTCTCCAAGTGGCCCGCACTTTTTGCAGTGAGAAGAGTGAAATAGTCCTGACTAGGCTAATGAAAACGATCACAGATATGCCCTGATTCAGCCGTGCTACCATGAGTGCGCCGGTGGCCACGCAGATGAGCACGACCACGGCTGCTGTCGTGAATGAAAACAGCTGCTCATCTGTCCCGTCCAGGAGAGACCACGCCGCTGCTTCGCCCAGGTGGCACAAGGTTAGGAGGGAGAGGGCGGTCTGGATTAGAGCTCCGCAGCGGATTAAGTAGACACCGACCCAAAAGAAGGCACATACGAGGGTAAACAATGGGGAAACAACACTCCAGCAAGTTTGCAACAGCTCCGCAGCGCAGCCTGAAACGAAGTGAAGTGGAGACGATGAATGCGAGAGACTGTTGTCAGCGCTGCTGCTGGCTGCAGCTTTCCAGTCTGCACATTTGACCAGCAGAGCGAGAAAAACCGAAAGCGACCCCACACACACCGCACTCCGGAGTCTCTGGGAACTCCATATTTTTGTGAACATTAGCCTCACCCACGACTCGTAATCTCGGTCACGGCACAGTGGGATGACACATGTTTTTACATAGCCATTGCGATCCGGTGCGCTGAAGTTTTTTTCATGAGTGCTGCTCTGCGCACCGGTTCTGTCAGATTCTGCAGGCATCGCCATCACTCATGGCAGATATGAAGTATGAGGAAGTCTATAACGCATATATACCAGTGTTGTCATGGGACGTGACATGAGTTAGTGACAAAACAAATATAATTTATTGTACGCATAATGAAAAAGTACAGCAAATGCGCGCAGATGCGTCTCCATTTACGCATGGAGATGTGCTGCCACTGAATGCATTCCCTTTGTTTTTCCAGGTGCGGGTTGAGAAACAGCTGTCCAAAACAGCATGAAAGAAGCCTGAATGGCAGAGTAACGAAGATGTTATTCAGATCTAGGGCACTGCTTCTCTGCACACACGCGTCCTGCTTTGCTCTCCTTTGTTGAGCGCCGTCTCTTTGACTTCTGCTGTCCTCGCTTCCCTTCGCTTAGTGACTCCACGGCCCGGTCCGTGCAGCAGCAGCAGCAGCAGCTGCAGTCTTTGCAATACATCAGTCCCGGTCCGTGTACATTCAGCGATAAAACGCGCTCTCCGTGTCCATTGTTTGGCAACTTTCCGGTCTCTCCTGAAATAATATAGGCTCCTCTGTTACTTTCGAGGATAAACGCTGCTGAGGAATTTAAGCAGTTAAGCGAGTCACGGTCAGGTTATTGCTAGGCGTTTGAGGGGCAAATCCGGAGTGCTTGTCACCAGCTCTCCAACCAGCCGCGAGTCTCAGCTCATTCACACCCCCGAGTTCCGATTCCACAATGGGAGCAAGACATTACAGCAGCAGCGAAACCCCTAAATATTTCCTCACCCAGCCCAGCAGGCGTTGTCCTCATTAGATCTTATGTTTAGATTTGTTTCCTGTCTTGAATACCTTATTTTTTTGTAAACATATATGTATTCTAATGTTGTTTTTAAACAGCAGCAAAGACAGGTTCTTTGTATAAAATGGGGTTGACCTACATTTCCCCTGTGAGTTCCTCTCTGAATGGAATAAATGTGGTGTATTTTGTAACATATGTACATTTTAGGCTATGTTTTATCTTAATGGGTGCATTTTGATTTGTGCATCTGGTGGCCAAGCCAACCTGAGGGCTTTAAACTTCCTTGACATGAATACATCTTTAACTAGGGAGAAGTGTCTAGATGCTGATGGGACCTCTTCATGCAAACAGTTTTGCTGTAAAATTCCCAGAATAGTCCTGTGGTTGCCCTCCAGCTTGACTCCTAATGTCCCCGCTCCACCAGGTCATTGAAATATTCATCCCACTTTAAGTGTCACTGATGATGTTTTGCGTAACAGTGGAAGGTCTCCATCAATATTTCAGCATGCAGATCTTCCGTGTGCATGACTACAGTACATGTGTTCACAGTTCAGGGTGCACACGTTTGTTCCCTCAGATGTAACGCTCTCATGGGATCACACCCACATATATACAGTAGACATCTAGAGCTAAACAAGCACATGTAATCTCGCTCACATTTGCTGATGCACACACAAAAAAGCTGACATACATACTGCGCATGTAGTCTGTTCTTTTCTCGACTCTGTAACTCCTTTTTCTCTTTCTCTTTCTCACTCTCACACACACACACACACACACACACACACACACACACACACACACACACACACTTTTATACTGTACATTTCTGAACAACTCTGAAGCTTTTCACTGGTCTTCTCACAGCATCTAAATGAGAGCTTTCTACGGCTTTGTAATAGAGAATGCTCTGTCATGCCATGATCTTGTTTTTGCAGCCCCACGTCCTTCATTAATTTATGGAAATCCTGCAGTCTTCAAAACCAAGAAGTAGCATATTTAGCAGGACACATGTCTCTGCACTCTAATGCTGATGTACTTGAAATCTTGGGCTTTTTTGTGCCCCTCCCCTCAATCCTCTCCCTACCTGTGCTCATTCCCCCAGGCTGAGACAGGTCAGCACGACTCTTTCTATCCATTGGTGTAGACAGAGTCCTGTGTATCCCTTGTCAGTTGTGATTAGTGGGAAGCACGGCAGGAGAAGAAGCGTTAACAGGGAGCGATAGGAGCAGGAGGAGGCCAGGTCCTGTCCGTCACCTTTCAGCACATGCTTACTGAGTGCCAGACAGCCCTTTCAATGCAGTGTATCACACAGGACAGCTGCCAACTCCAAGTGTGAGCAATTTTTTTTTCACCTTATCAAAGCCCATGGGTAACTTCTTTGGAAGAGTTGAAAAAATACTGCTTCATCTGACTGGTTTATTTCATGGATGACAAGAACAGAAACATTTCCTCTTTACAAACAGAAGATATGTGCAAGACAAAGGAAAGAGTTGAAGTCAGCCAGGAAACAGGGATATGCAAGCATCCATTTGTCTTGTAGGATACTGTGGTGCACTCGTGTTGTGACATTGTTGGTCCTCTTTTACTTTCACTACTATATCTGTTCTGGTAATTATAGGCGGACTGACTGGAAAAATGTGGCAACACTGGCGTTTCACACTGGTTTGACAAAAATATGTAAGACTGTACGGCTGCAGCCTGGAGCCTCCCATTTGGTGCCCTCGGGCTTCTACTTTCAAAATAAAAGTCTTCGCACTTTGGTGTTTTGGGTGTTTAAGTATGTAATAATATGTTTTAAATATGCAAGCATTTCCATTTTATTCTAAGATAGTTTAGTTGAAGGTTTTATGAATTGCTCCAGTGTGTGTATTATTTCATTATGAAAGCCTGTAAATGCGCCTCATGCTGCTGGTGCCATAATCTCACGACTCACGTGAGCCTGATTTTTGCCTGATTATAAAGCAAATAACGTCCCCGTCTGAAATTGGGCCGGTAAGGGACGGAATTGCTAGGGCAGAATTTTTGTCCCAGTCCGCCCCTGGTGGTAATGTAATATAAAATGATGCAGATTATGTTATAAACTGGAAAACAAAACAAAAATTACAGTTCTGCCAGATGTGGAATGTCTGAAACAACACCGTGTTATCAGCTGTGAAAGCCAACAGCTGTCCTTGTTTTCCTGCAAACTGTCAATGGCCAGGAAGACTGAAACTCATCATAACCGGCATCTTTCCCCTTACGAAAAGCATCACTTTATGGTCCAGATGTAAATAAATCATTGCAGTCCTCAGCAGCCACTGCACACAGCACCTCCAGACATGATCACTGTGAAAAAAATAATGTTTCAGTTGTCTCCACAAACACAACTGGAGGCCATTCTGAATTACCCTTAAGAATTTTAACGTCTGGGGAATGCACGTTACCGTCTTACCCTATTTGGCAATGTCATGGTCCATTGTAAAAGAGGAATCTTTTATGAGGAGCAATTCATCAGACATCTGGTTTGGATGTTGCATGGGGGGGTCATCTGATGTGACCTCGCTCAGACCTACGCTGGCCTCTGGGTGTGGCGGACAGATCTGATGTATACTCAGGAAGTGTGAATGTCCTACAGAGTTGTTTACCATTTAACCACTTCAGCCTGCAGCCCCTATGCTCTACTCATATCTGATATGAAAATGAACTGATCACATACCTTACACTTGATTTACACTTCAGGCAAATCTGGTTGTAAATAGCTTTCAATAATCTTAAATTGAACTATAACATCAAGAGCAGCTCGCTGTCTGTTCACACTTTGGCAGGCATTGTAATGTTATACAGCGTGATTCGGAGTTGAAAGACTAAGGAACAGAAGGAAAAAAGAAGAGCGAGTGGCTGAATGGAGTGATGGAAACAAGTTTACATTGTGTTTGGCACTTGTGTGCAGAGTGAGATCCATCGCAGCGTGTTTACCAGTCCTCATGGGCAATGGTCGGCTCATGGCCAAGTTTCCACTGAGGAGCTGTGGACACCCATCTCCACACAGACATATGCCACTGCCACCATATACACAGACATGCACGTGCACACACTTCCTGACACAGTCATTCATCTGCCCATGTGTGTTCACACACCGTTGTCCACAGAATAGGGGCTTTCTAGGCTGGACACCCAGAGGAATCAACAAGCTTCCTTTCTCTGTAGAAACATGGATCTGACCTGACATTGTTACTCAAACTGTAATTAGTCCGTACTATCTTGTATTACACAATCTGGGCAAAAATGGAGCAGGAACCTGCAGTAGAGCCAGCTACATTATGTATGAGTCTGGGTCAATCATTTCAACATCCGCCAAAATGTTCCCATCAATATTCCAATTCAAATCATGTACTGTACAATCAAGGGATTCACTAGCACAAGAGAGCTATAGGATTAAGATGCCTAGATACAATTTTATAAATCATATATCTACTGACATAAAATACTCAAGCCAAAGATGATGAGACAAAGTCAGTATTATCAATGCAAACAGTAATTGCGCTCTGTAATATGACAAATACAAGAATATGTGATCTATTGCTGTAATGATTCAGCGATTAATCCATCACCAGGAGATTAATCTGCACCAATTTTTGACTGACCGATTGGTCAGTTTTCAAGCAAACTTGACAAACATTTGATTATCCCAGCTTATCAAATGTGTGGACTTGTTTTTCCTTGTCGTACATGATGGTAAACTGAATATCTTTGGCATTTGGACTGTAAGTCGTACAAAACAAGACAACTGATGACATCACCTTGGCCTTTAGGAAGGCTTTAGGATTTTCACAGTTTTCTAATGTTTTAAAGACCAAACAATGTCTTGATTAATAGAGAAATTGATCTGCATTTTAATCAATAATGAAAAGAATCCACTGCCTACAGTTCACTACTGTCTACTGTTGAAGAGGAAAGGCTCTATCTGCCACCTTCCTCCTGTGTTTGTTGGTAAATAAAACTGCTGATGCTCTAGACATGGCAGACTGTAACATACTGTATCTAAAAGAAGGGTACTAAAATGTCATACCAAAACAGTGTGAGTCTGTATACAGTACATGCACATTAACACAAACAAACACATACTGGGGTTTAGCAGATGGATTTTTGAAAGCTGACGCCATAAAAAAATAAGCTTGTACAGAGACTGCCAATAGTTGTTTTGGTTTTGATTCAGAACCACTGAGCTGAATCGTTGCTCATTTTTTGCATCTTTAACGGACTTCAAATACAAATCTTGTATAAAACATTACTGAACAACTAAATAAATAAAGTGCACAAAACTGCTTCAGGAGAATTTGTATTATTAGATTTTTATTTGACATGGACATCACAATTACACGACGAACCAGATGCATTGCTTGAGTGTTTTAGCACACATGCAAATTTTCTACACCTGTCCACAGGAGGCTTTTAAAGAAAACAAACTAATAATAAAAGTAACAATTACAAAAAATCTTCATGTATTGATGGTTGTTATTTTATAAAAAGGTCAAATTGGCTGCCCATAATCATAACGCATGCAAAAAGTCAGTGGTGTAATGCACCATGGTACTTGTGATCAATTATGAGGTATTTGAACTTTATTTGATAATTTTCATTTCATTCTACTTTAGAATTCAACACCATTACATACAGGCTATGTGACAGCCATAGTATCTAGTTATCTTACAAATTAAGATTTTACCTAAACACAAACAATGAGCTCATAAACTGTGATGTATTGTATAGAATAAACTACCCAACAGTTCACAAAATAGTTCAAATTAGCTCCACCTCTACCAACTACAACAGTCAAATGCTGCTTACAAATTAATGTGTTGGTAATAATAATCCAATATTATAATATATAAGATTATAACATTCAGAGGTGCAGGACAGTATTTTACAACAACATAACATAAAATTATACATTTTGTTATGGACAAACTCATTATATAATCTCAATCTGCTTGCATGTTTAAATAAAATGTTTTTTACTGTATATGTCTCCATCGTGCACATACAGACAGAACATGTGCACACTAGTAGGGTTCAGTTTTTGGAGAATGATGGGAAAGAATATTGGGATTGAATTAGAAGACGGGTACTTAATTCACTGGTGTGGGTGGGAGCACTGCGGGCAGAGAAAGAGAGAAAGTTGAAACACTGCCTAAGATGAATAATGCAATTCCAAGGTTTGAGTGGGAAAGGCGCCACACATTTTATTGCATATATATTCAGGGGAGTTAGGAAAGTTGCACGTATGAGTTTTGAATATTTCATATCAAAGTTTTCAAAGCTGATCTGCCACCGCAGCTCATTCAGACCATGTGGCAGTTAGCTGGCGTGGGACGTGCTGCTTGTCTTAGACACTAGATATCTGCTTGAGCCTGGGATTTATGCTAACCCAGGAAAACTGCAGGAACTTGTGTTATATATCTCTGTCTCTCTTGTTTGGTGGAGTACAGATTTACTTCCTAAGCCTTCTCAAATAATGCAAAATAAAACTGTAGATCATGGTTTGACACACCAGGCAGCCCAGTGTAATTGGTCTGTGTTTGTTCAAGACATGCCAGGAAAAACACCGGCCGTCCACCTGGTATGAGAGTTGTCCAGCATACAAAAGTCAGCTTTCATATGGGCATCTGGGCTAGCCGAGAAAGGCCAAGGGAGCTAACTGCTCACTTTTATTTTTTCGACGTCAGTTTACATGTTTTCCTAAACATGAGGAATGCTGCTGAGAGCTCAGGCCCAGAAACAGATCCTTAGGCTCTATTCACTTGTTAGGGAAACAGGGGGTCATGGGTACAGTGCTTCACGGCAACTTTCCAGTCGGGAAAAAAGGATGAGGGTAATGGACAACCTTTTCCAAGAGCATAATCACAAACAACAATCAAACAGATTCTTATTGACTGCAACATACTTCTGCCTTGTTCTGTATGTTTAAATAACTAATTACTGGGAACAACCATCATCACTGTCGGGAGAAACTGTGCAACTCCAAGTTTTGTTGATTTACTTCAACTGAAAGATCACAAGGACCTTCATGGGATGACACAATCCCATGACTGATGAAACTATTTCCAAGCCAACTGGAGTCAAAGATGTCTGACTGTTTTGACTGTTTTGAGCTTGAAATGACTGTCGAGCTAAAAACAAGCATGCTTTTATTGGGCTTTGAGCTGTTGACCTTTTAGAGACACACGTTTTAACTTCGTGGCAACAAAACGTGATTGATAGATTATCTGAGACCTGGTTAACACACAAATGTTTACAGGATGTGGTAAAATCATGCATTATAACAATATACTGTATACAATATCACTGTCTAGAACAAATAGGCATTTTTTTCTATATCAACAATGTAACACATGACAACTTTTCTGCTTTGGTTCGCTTTCACTGCTCTCAGCATTGTTATAGGCAGCAGCAGGTAACTGTTTTCAGTGGAAAAAACTAAACTCTACCTGCTCAGCACCAAAGAAAGTTAGCAACTAGCTGGTGAACACAATGGAGCATTTAGTAGCTAAAGAGCCAAATATTTCCCTCAGGAGTTGGCTGAGAACAAAAACAGAGCTAAAGGAATCAAGAATATTGGTATTCGCCACATGGACACAAACCAACCCATCCTCATACCTAAAAGACATTATCATAAGAGGTAGCCTAACAAGAAACATAATTGTCAGTTGTTCTGAGCTGCTTGTATAATCGACAAGGCTTAAAGGATGGTGTATGGTGTACAAACGTCACCATTTCTAGAGAAGTGTTTGTCTTTTGACGTTACAGTCTTATGTTACCTTACATATAAATTATCCAAATAAATTCCAGGCAGTGAGGTTTATAGATAAAAAAAGAAAAAAAAAGTGAGCACCCTAAATTTAGGTATTAGAATTAGGACAGAAAAAGTCAGATTCCAAGTTATATGTAATAATTTAGTAACATTGCAGGCTGGCAGACCACTTTATTCTCCTGGGATATACTGTAAATATGCTATTGGAGAATGCTTAGGGAGGACTTCATACACAGAGGAATCTGAAGTACATGCTATTGGTCTTTCAAATGCCAGACACAAACAATCATCAAGGATAAAAACCTACGGAACAATTTAGGGTACCACTCAGAATCAGCCAACAGCTGTGGTCTTTCAGTGAAGCATGCAAGTCAACTTTCCTCTCCTGGGGCCAAATCCTCCAAACTTAACACATTCTTAAAAGTCAGTTTTTCGGAATCACTTGTCAGGTGATTTACCATAAAACACGATTTAGCTCTGTGATGAAAAGGAGAGAATGAGATTTCAGCTCAATGTTGGCTAACCTATGGAGGGTTGGCGCTCAGTCTCAGACAAAGACAGCAGACTGGCACCTAAACAGAGTGAGAGACAGAGAGAAGACAGGACACCACAGCAGACTTCCTGTCCCCGAGAAGCAGCAGAAGCACACTCAGCTTCATCCTGGCTTTGTCCAATCAGCTCGCATCTCACATGGCTGGTCTTCATCTCTAGATTCTGACAGCCCCTCTCCCTGTTTCTGTTTTTTTGTAACTTTTATTTGGGACAGAGGCTTTTAAGCTGCCATGTATCCCCCGCTGTTTGTACCGTTTATCCTGGTTGCCATCACAGAGCTTGGCGCCGGCACACGTCAGGCTGTCCTTGGACCAGAGAGAAGGAGGAAGTGATCTAAAAAGTGTGTGGTCTCTCAAGAGGAAGCAGGCAGATTGAGGCCTCCATTTACAAACTCTCACTCTCCACTCCTGTTCCCTTCTCTATCAATAACACCTACATGGTTAATAAACTGAAAAGAGACTTTTAAGGCAACGTTTTTGCCTCTTAAATTGAGAATATAAAGCATATCCGCCCCTTCACTTCTTTCTCTTCATCAACTGGGGAGGAGGACCCATTAAAAACTGCGTTAGGACAGTTGTGTAGACGGCAACAGACTTTAAAATACCTATTTAGTCTTCCCAGTGACTGTTTGACGTCATTTAATGGAGGAAAGGCTGTCTTAAGTAAACTGACAAAATTGAGAAACCTCTCTAACAGCTTACAGTTGTCATTTGGTTAAGCCTGAGCATTGTAAACATCAGGGAAAAATCGTACATGATCCTTGCCTCTCATGAGCCTCTGCAGAGTACAATATGTGCTATAAGTTTAGAATTTTAAAGATGTACCTCATACCACAGGAATGAAATACGTCTTACTCGATAATACCTTAACACCCTGTTATAGTTTCAGAGATCCAAGCAGCTATATCTAGCAAAACATCATGTCATTCATAAGTTAAAGCCTGTAGCAGTAAAAAATTAATAATCAGCTTCACAAATCCAGATGTGCTGTAGAGGTGGACTGAAAGAAAAGAAAGTGCAAGGCCCTATACCTCTCAGAGTGTGTAAATCACCTTTCTATTATAAATTCATATTTCCTCCCTGAGTAAAAAAGCAAACTTTGCTTTTTTTTTTAATGCATTTTTCTCCATATTCATATTTTCTACAATCTAAGCATTTCCAAGCCCCAAAACCCACAAGGTGCTACCCCAGAAAAGGGAGACATTTAAGACTTAACTGATGGCGGTGACAATGCAAACACTTCTTGTGTTTGTCAGAGCACTTTATCCTCCCCACGTTTTCCTTTGTTTTCTTAATGTTCACGTGTCATGTCACTTTCTCTTAGTCTGTCAAGTACTCAAACCCTAAATATGTTTACTAGATTGCCATGGAAATTGACACAAATATAAAACTGTCAGTTAACAGCAGCTCAACAAAAGCATTTGATTGGATTAAACTATAAATGCAGTGCTTTGTTGATAATAGGGATTTCTCTGATTGACATTGTTTAAACAGAGATTTAAAGTTGGCACAGTGAGAGCACGTGTGTTTAATTTAGCACGAAACCCTAGATTTCATTGCTATAGTTGAAGGCACAAAATTACAAAAATTCAATTTCTTGGATCAAAGCTGTACTTGCATTTCCCTAGTACTAGATGATTAGCTTTGTCTGACTCCTCTTTTGTTTAGAGCAAAACAGATTTGGTTCAATTTACAGAAGGCATGTGTGCCCCAGGATACACTGAACATTAGCTCGTGTCAGACTGTTTATAAGAACTTAGTGCATGCACAGACACTCTGTACCAACAGATCCCTGTTACCCTTTAAAGGCAAAGCCAGCGGAGGTACACGTTATTGTTGAACTAGTGATTGAGAATGAGGCATTCACATGTTTGAGTCTAAGTTGCCCCAACCTGAAATACAGTGATGAAGTTTTCAGCCTCATGCACTTTTTCTCATAAAATGTTCCATTACAGTAGGGAAGTATGTTGTTTGAATCTGTGGGTCTAAGGTGAGGCAAAGGACATCAATGGAATCTGGATTCTCCTGTGTGTCGTCTGTATTCTGTGCTAGCATGCTTTTGTATGAGTATTTTCTTAACTACAGGAGTCCTTATGAATGAATCAGTCAGTTTTTAGTCAAGGTCATCTTTTCCATTAATTTATTTTTATGTTGACAAAACATTTTGCTGACTTTCAAACACCTGTGACGCCACAAATCCCTGACTGTTTTTTTTGCTCTTATTCAGGAAACTGTAATGAGCACTACACTGAGTACAGACATGAGCAAAATCTCTCAGAAAATATGGTGCTGAAACATTTCTCTGGGTCTGCATTATGCACAAGTTATTCACGGCTCAGTAGGAGCATTCAATAATTAAAGTGCTAAAATGGCATATGTTTAAAAATTCAAACACCCCCCTTTTGCCTTACCTGTGCACTGCACCTCTCACTGTCCTACTAGTTTGATGTGCATGATGGGGGGATGTGTCATATAGTGACTTCAAGTGGACAGAAATAACATTGTTGTCAAACAGAACAACCAAAAAGAAATAAAAAGACAAGACATGGAAAATGTTTTTATTTGATGGTCATAATTATAATAATTTCTCTGTTGGAAATATGTTGACAAGATCATTCTTATCTGAGTTTGCTATGATGGACTAGATTTTAAAAAGATAAAACACATAAATTGATTTAATTATTTAGACAATACATCATCATAAATGAAATCAAACAAATATAGGCTGCTATGCAGCAAAAAAATAAATAAATTACAAACTGAAAACATTCACTGGAAAGATTGAATAAAATATGCACAGAAGTGTGTGATGGGAGCTGCTGAAGTGTGTCCTATCCCTGTGGTATCAGATTAAGGGTTTAATGACTTCCAAAGGCCCAGGTCATTTCCTGTCTGTACTTCCTGGTGCTCAGACCTGTGTGTGTGTGTGTGTGTGTGTGTGTGTGTGTGTGTGTGTGTGTGTGTGTGTGTGTGTGTGTGTGTGTGTGTGTGTTGAACTTGGACTTTCCCTGCAGCCCTCCACTCTGCTTGGCCTCAACTGGACTGTTCCCTGGGGAGAGGGCCTAAACGTAGTCCAAGTGGTAAAAGCCAAATACTTGGAGCTCTAAGAAAGACCAAACCATCAGGCCCTGGCACTGATCTAATCTGTGCTAGGCAAGAAAATCCAGCACAGCTTGTTATTACTCCGGTCTTGATTTAGCAATGCATTGGCAAATGTATTGAGCAATCTATTTGATTTAACACAGAGAGAAATGATTTCATATTTGTCCAATCATGAGAACTTCAACAGCGAGAGCAGTAGTCAGAAAAGTAGTGTAAAGTAAGTTTGTCAGCATATATGTATCGACACCAGGCAGTGTTCCTCCAAAGCACCACCTATTTCCCTCAATGCACCAATCACAGCTAAACACACACTCTGACACCCTTGGTCAACTGTACACTCCAAAGCTTAGGCTGCCTTGTGCCTACATTCACGTTAAATACTACAAACTATAAACACACTTAAAAACACAAAAGATGTGCCTGTAGGTAGGGCTGGGTATCGTTTAAAAAACGTAATACCGATACCGGTACCAGGGGCGATTCTAGGATCAGACTTTGTTAGGGGGGCTCAGCCCCTGATGAGAATGTGACAAGGATATATAGTGCATGCAAAAGTGTTAAACCACATTTTTTTGTTTTCTTTTAATAATATCCAACATTAACTATATTCCTCTGGTTTTGTCCATCACTTTGGCATGGCAAATTGTTCCCAATATAACACCAATAAGGTTCAGCTGCTGTGAATCAGAGCAGTAGAAAACTTTGATATCTGTAACAAAACACTGCATCATAGTTGGTGGATTCACCTACATTGACAAAGAATCCAAAATACCACTGATGTAAACTGCTGAATGGATTATTTTTAAGATCCTTAGCTTCAGCCTGCACGCAACAGAGTTTAAATTTGATGATTGGATGTTTCTCGTTGAGGTGCTCCTTAGGAGTTGTAGTTGACTTCTCTCCATGTACTTTGTACCATATAGTTTTAGAGTCAATACAGAATGCTGGTTGTACATTTAAAAGTCCACATTCCTGTCTTTCTCACAGGCCACACAAGATACAGTCATGTGAAAAAATTAGGACACCCATGCTAAAGTTGACTAAAAAGAGAAATAAAAAAATCATCTTTTGCAAATTGATCTTAATGCCTTAATTAAAAAAATCCAATCTTTAAGGACACCAATTTTCTTTGTGAATGAATAATGTATTGTAAATAAATAAATGTTCTTCCTTAAAATACAGGGGGCATAAGTAAGTACACCCCTATGTTAAATTCCCATAGAGGCAGGCAGATTTTTATTTTTAAAGTTATTTCATGGATACAGGATACTATGCATCCTGATAAAGTTCCCTTGGCCTTTGGAATTAAAATAGCCCCACATCATCACATACCCTTCACCATACCTAGAGACTGGCATGGTTTTATTTCAGTTAGCCTAATAGCTGGTTTGATCTTATGGAAAGTACCCCATGCCAGTCTCTAGGTATGGTGAAGGGTATGTGATGATGTGGGGCTATTTTAATTCCAAAGGCCAAGGGAACTTTATCAGGATGCATAGTATCCTGGATCCATGAAATAACTTTAAAAATAAAAATCTGCCTGCCTCTATGGGAATTTAACATAGGGGTGTACTTACTTATGCCCCCTGTATTTTAAGGAAGAACATTTATTTATTTACGATACATTATTCATTCACAAAGAAAATTGGTGTCCTTAAAGATTGGATTTTTCCTCATTTTTTTTTAATTAAGGCATTAAGATCAATTTCCAAAAGATGATTTTTTATTCCTCTTTTTAGTCAACTTTAGCATGGGTGTCCTAATTTTTTCACATGACTGTAGCTATTCAAAAAGAGGTTATAGAAGGACACATACAGATTATACTATTTTATACTGTACTGCTGTTCTATTCAATTAGACACTGTAAAAGTACAACTTTCCTCTAAAGCACTGCAAGTTGCTCTTATTAGTCTTAAAATGGTAAATTAATGCAAATAAAACAACATTTATGCATTTTTCCATATACAGAGATATAGAGAAATGGTGCGGATTGTGATTTCAGAAATATATTTGCACAACATTTCTAACATGTTTTGGGTCCTGTCCCCCTTACTGCTACAGAGACACTACAGCATGGCTGACCCTGACCTTTGACCTGTCTGAAGGAATGGCAACATGTACATACTGTATACTTAGAGACGTGGTAATGAGAGAGTTATTAAAGCTCAAGGTACAAGACAAGAGGGTTTCTCATTGTTGAGCCTATAGCCTTGAGGTATAAGGGCATTTTTACATATCTTTTTAAATTCATTCATTCATTTATGTAAAGAAACAGAAGCAGCTTCCTTCTGAGTTGTAAGAAGAGGATTATTGAAAGAGTTTTCCTCTCAATCCTGTCTCATGAGAAGGTAATTTTATCAGACTGATCTCATGAAGTGGCGTATGTATGACACACCAATTCGTATGCCATTATAGGCATGTTATCGAGACGCATACTCGCTTTTTAGCGTGTTTATCAACGCCGTTTGGCCTCCATTGACTTACATTACCTTGCGATTGCGTGAATGTGAATTTACGCCGTAGCGAGTAGTATGAAAGGGCGAAAATCCACGTAGGGAGGTTAGTCGAGGTGGTGGATGGGTCAAACACAGGACTTTCACCCAGGAGAGCGAGGATTGTGTCCCACGTGTCACGTTTCCTAAACTCAACCGTCGCTTTCTTCTTTTCCTAAACCCAACCCATCCACTGTATACAGCGCTCAAAATGCGTGCAGATAACACGCCACTTGGCTTTAGAAAGTGGCGTGTATGTTTACATGATAACATGCCACTTATGTTTACGTCCGCACGTAGTACACGTGGATAGCTCAAAATGCGTACAGATAACACGCCACTTGGCTTAAGAAAGTGGGTGTGTATGTTTACACGAAGTCATGATATCACGTTGATTTTATAGACATGATGCTGTCTCCACATTTAGGCCCTGAGATCCAGTTTAGCATTCACTCTCAGGTTCATTACAGGAGATAATTACAACACTCACCACTACATTTTATACAATAAGGTTGGTTAGTCTTCCCTGACTGAGAGCCATAATAACCACTGGAATTTATTTATCTAAAAAGCCCCAGTCGGAAAATTGCCATCTTATATCTCATTTTTGGAACTCTGGTCCATACTTAACTCGCTCCAACAACTGGCTGATGCTTCAGCAACCCAGGCTTCAGCAGCCCATGCTAGAAGTGATATCGAAGAGACAGCTTTGACTGTAAGCACGTTGATGTCATGGAGTAATCTACAAAGCCATATTGTAACTGCTATATCTGAGCCTGTCTATTCTGCTGTAAAATGCAATGTGCTTAGCTTACTTTGCCTTTATTAATGCAGGATAAATAAAAGAAAACACAATTACCTTTTACAGAGAAGGCCAAACTCTACAACTACAAGACTTGATCATGCATCAGCTACTTTCCTTACTTTTCCTGCACTCGTTGCGGCTCTACAGCTCACATAACAGCTGCTGGTAATGCAGGTTGGAAGAGCCAGGATCAGTCAACCGACTGGCAGTGTGTCTGCAGCATGAATGAACACTGCATGTGTGAACACCAGGAGCAGAGAGAGGTTATAGATCTTGAGAGGGAAAGTAGCCGACGCATGGGTTAACTTTCATAGAAATAGTTAAAATACATAACATACAAAGTAAAGAGGCTGATATACAGTATATTACAAGCTATATATATATTACAAGCTGCATTGGCTTTCAAATCAAGGTGAGCTTTGATATCTTGACCTTTTTCTACCGTTGGTTATTTTGTATTGTATATTGTGTATTGTTTGTGTATATTATCTCTTTGATTTTGGACCTTGTTAAGCACTTTGGTCAACTATGGTTGTTTTTAAACGTGCCATATAAATAAAATTGAACTGAACTGAACTATTATATTATGGAACTTTACTGCAATGATGTTAGCTGATATAGTTTATCCTGTATTACGCTGCTCAGATGTTTTGAATCTTTCTCCTACTATTTTTGAAATCCCCAACACACAGTGAGAGGGTCAAAGTTTAAGTCCAAAACTCAAAGATATTCAGAATACTATCATAGATAACAAAACCCACCAAATATTCACATTTCAGAACTCATTAATTAACAATTAATTACAAAGACATTTATTGAAAAAAGATTTAAACAATGAATTGGTATCAAAATAGTTGCCAATTCATTTTCTGATGACCAACTAGTCAAAAAAAAGCACAGTAACAATGTTAGAATCCTATCAATGTAATTTGTGTGTGTGTGTGTGTGTGTGTGTGTGTGTGTGTGTGTGTGTGTGTGTGTGTGTGTGTGTGCAATGCATTTGGATCTCTTATAATACCCATCTACCCAAACATCACTCAATGATAATTATAAATTGAGAAACATCACTGCCACATAGTTGCATCTCAAATCTAAATGATGACAGACCTGTAACCATATTGACCAAGTCAACACAGAGACATTTTTCAATTTAGAGGTCACACAAGTCACATCTAATAGAGTTCTGTCAGGATTACCAAGGCTTAATTAAGATTAATTGTAGCATTTATTCCTCTCCGCATAGTGTATAAATCAAGTGTGACAGCACAGTATTGAGTCTAGCTGTGGGACTGGTGGGTACTACTATAGTGAGTTGACATCTAGGCCTCTCAAGGCAGGTGGTTTTAGGCTACAGGGATTTTGACAGGTTCCATTAGCCAACACTTGATTCTGACACTGAGGAGTGAATGCAGACTGGAGCTCCCAGAACCCCCTGGGTCCTGTTTACCTTTCAGACCACAGTAGACGATAGTCTGTCTGACAAGGAAGAATGTGATAGAAACAGTCATACTAACACAGTGTTAGTATGATTGTTTAGTAACACTGCAGGACACCCACAGTGTGATACACATATAAAACAATGTTGCAGCAGAAAAGGAAAGTCAGGTTTGGAATAATCTATGTAAAAGAAATAAGACAAATCTGAATTTAAGACTACTTATTTATCTGCTTACAGTATTTTGCACTTTGTAGATGTCTTTATGTAGTTCTAATATTAGTAATAATTTACAAACTTCTGTGGGTGATCCTGCATTTGCAGTGGAGTGCAAATTAAATCCTTGCCAAAATATCAAAATGCTTCCATAGTTTCAATACAATCAAGATTTTAAATATATTCCATGTACATGCCTTTTTACTGTAAAAGAACAAAACTAAGTTTTGATTATTTTTTGACATTTTTATTAGAATATTCAACTACGCAAGTATCTTTTGAACACCAAAAGATCTTGGTGATAGCTCAGTAGCTCACATTTAGTTCTCGAAAAACCATAATCACTGCAACATAGCTCTGTTAGTACATAAAATTAATACATAAAATACTACATAAAAAAGCTTTCCATTTAACCTTGAATCAGTTTTGTTCCCCTTTATTATAATTTGCCAACTAACAGATGTGTTCTGGTCAACTTCCACTATTTTTTTTAAGGGTCCACTTCATCAATGTGACTGTTCCTGCTTTAGATAACAAAGCTCAGGCAAACGAAACAAACAAGGAGTCCACCTTTTTTGCGTAGTGAGAGATTTGGATGGAGCTGCCAGAGTCTTGGCAAATGGACTCCTCCTCATCAGCAGGGGAGAGGCTGGACAAATGTGAGAAACCAATGCCCAGAGGGGAAACAATACCACAGTGCATTTAAGGCTCCTGTGACAATCACACAAGTGTACATGGTTGGTGCAATACAGAGGATTCAGCAACCATAATCAGATTTTTCTATCCGATCACTTTGCAACAAACTTCTCCATGGTGTTTTTAACCAATCATCAACCAAAACCCAAATAGAATCAGTTTACTATCATATAGGACAAAGTAAAGCAGCAAATCCTCACATTTGAGTAGCTGAAAAATAGATTTTTTTAAAGCTTTTGTTTGATAAAAGAATTAAAAACTGATTGACTAATCATTTCAACTCTAAACAAAAATAAATGAAATATATATATATAAAATAAAAGAAGATATCACAGCTGAAACGAACGTCATTTAATTGATTTGTCGATCAACAGAAAAGTAATTGGCAACAATTTTGATAATCGTATGTGTACTAGATTGTAACATCTTTATTTTTGTGTGTGGATTAATAAGAGGGTGATAAGCAGTCTCTTTTAGATTATCATTTACATCACTGCACTCCTCTACAGCCATTACTGTCAAACTCATTTGAATGAGGCTCTGTTTGTTTCAGTATTAGTGTTCACTGGAGCTGTAGTCGTATAGTTGCTGACTTGGCCTTACTTGACAAAGTTTCACTGAGCTGGCAGATATGATAGATTCTGTTGGTCGCATTGTTTTTCCAACATCCCTATTTGGCTGTTCTGACCCTGTCATTTATAATGGCCCTGGTCCATGTTTAATTCATACAAGCCCCGCAGAGCAAGGCTCCATACAGGAAGCTGGCTTTACAGGCGACAGCCATTCCACTTTCCTGCCTCAGAAATTTTATCAAGACGGAACTCCGAGCCAAGATTTATGTTCAGCAGGCTGTACATCAAACATGAGGGATACGCCGAGCCCAGTTCTTGCACTCCTGCTAACCTCAAATTTCAGATCAGTATACTAACAACTTTAACAACTCCCGGCTATTCTCCAAAGCGGTCCGCAATTACATCTTGGACGTAAAGCCGGAGATGTAAGTGACACAATATAAACACGAATTAGCCATTTTGCAGGCTTTATCTTCACAGTGTTACTGTGTGGTGGCATTAGCTGGGTGCCTTCCAAGTTGCATCAGAGAAGCCCTCACAGAGGTGCAGTCTCCGCAGCCTAATTAGGAGCTCCAGTAGCTGCTGTCAACACCACCATCGTGGGCTTCAAAGCACGGGCTCAAGCTTGTGATCTGTCTAAATATTCCTTTTGTGAAACCCTCGTCACATCGGGGCTGATATCACAAAAAAAGGTCAGTGAGAGAAAGAGAAGAAGGAGGAGGATAGACTGGAATCAGGTGGTGAGATTGAGCCAATGGAAGTGACCTTAACCCCCCCTCAAAGTATTTGAAGCTCTTGTGCATGTCATAAGCAGATCCAGAGGGACGTCTGTGATGCATGACAAATCTCTTTTCATGTGTCCTCACTGACATGCTTGATGCTGCACGGCATTGCTCCAATGGTCAAAACTGGCTGATAGCTTGCTGTTGCCACCATGACACACATGACTCAGTAGACGTTTACACCCCAAATCACAACTGATTGGTGACTAAAGGAAAATCTTTTATTTTGTGCTTCATCCTAAAGATGTAAAATCTTGTCCAATACTAAATATCATACTATATAAAGAATGTGAGGGGTTTCACACACCACAAGAAGAAGAAGAAAAGAAAGGCCCACCTTAAGAGCAAGCACTGCGGTTTAACAGACATACTGTACAAGCAATCCTTCATAACAATCCACATTCTGCCGGGGAGAATTAGCCTACACTGCTCAGGCTGAGGGTGGAAAGATGGTTGAGAGTGAGTGCTACAGACATTCTTGGAGTGTTAATGTCATCATGATGGCCTGACCATGGGTCCGCAAACTGACAGACCATCATCTGCATCTGGCCTCCAGGCACGCTTGTGGTCCTGTGTCTCTCAAAAACTAAGCAGAGAGAGAAATCTGCAGTTGTTTAAACGTTACATAACACACTATTTGGAGGTGATCTATTTCTTAGAAGGACTGTGGCAGTGGTGGTGACGGCAGTGGTGGTTGTGGTCAGACTGGAAGATTCTAATCACATACCGGCTCTGTGTCTACTGCAGCTGAAAGCGTGTATGTTAAATTTCCTTAATAAGAAGAGCGACAAGATGGAAAAAAAATGCATGCAAGAATCATAGTCCACTAAATGTATGCATGCACATTAGCCTCGCTCACTATGTTTCCTTCCTAATCTCACGTGAGAGATAAAATAAGACAACATGATGCAATGTAAAAATGCCAAAGGCTGTGAGGAATCTCTTGAGGCTGAGACAAGCATGCATGCATGCACAAACAGTCATATGCACGCACACATGAGTGAATGAAGTATTAACACATGAATGCCCCCATTAAAGTCTTACAATGCCTTTTAATTGTTTTTCCATCTTTTCTTCCTCATGTAAGTGTTGGTTTGTGTACTGTATGGCCATGTTGCCAAGATTTCAATCTCAAGAGACAATCCTGGCTAAATAATGGTCAAATAAAAAATATATATAAAAATAAGACAAAACACACATTCTCAGTTTCACATTTCAGCCTTGTGCTGGAGCCAACAAGCTACACTTAGCCGCATTAGAGGAACAGACATTCAAACACACAGTAAGATGTTTTCAAAAAACTGACGTCCAAGCCATCGCCAGTG
Organism: Sander vitreus; assembly: GCF_031162955.1. Classification (NCBI taxonomy): domain Eukaryota; kingdom Metazoa; phylum Chordata; class Actinopteri; order Perciformes; family Percidae; genus Sander; species Sander vitreus. The sequence goes on along the minus strand of NC_135862.1, from coordinate 18,164,181 downwards.
ATGCACATAACATAATATTATATTTCATCTTTTTTTATTCTATGGTTTAATTCAACATTTAAGCCAGTAACACAGACTCAAACTGTAGCCATTCATTAACTCAGACTTTGGCATTAAATATGTGGCCCCAGACAAGGACAACATGTATGTCAGCTGATCTAGAGTATTAGAGATCAATAGACCCAGATGCAATCACAGTAGATAATTACACACACCATTCAGATGATAGGAATTCATCAAACCAGATAAGTGAAATGTTTCAGTAAAAAGGTAGTAACAGTGGGTCATCATAAAATCATAAAACTCTCAGTGAGACCATAAAGCACTTTTTCTCAGACTCCCTATCAACAGCTTGGTCAAGTTATCTCCAGTCGGACTGCACACATCCTCTCAGGATTCCATATATAAAGTTGTTGTTTGGTAATTCTCCTCTCAGAGACTGACACCGTCAGGTTTTAGAAATAATATTCTTTTCCCTAATAAGAAAAAGCTAAAGCAAGTAATGTTGACAACAAACAATGTGGAGTAAAGTTATAATGTTTAACTTCAACACTTTAAATGTACACCTGTTTGATGCTTAATTCTAGTGCTGCTCTCCATGTTAATGTTGGGTGTTGTAATACATTTTGTGCTTTTCTTTACCTGGAATATATAATTCAGGTCTGCATAAAGGATTTAATCTGTTTAAGTTCTTTTAAAAAAAAAAAGAACTGCCTATATATATATATATATATATATATATATAGGCATTTCTCCTGGAGCAACAACAAAAACAGTTACCAACCCAATCAGAGATGGGAGCATGTGTCATCAGAGGAGGATTTAAGGTTATCGTAGTTCAGGATGCTTTGCTCTCCCATTTTCTCTCTATCTCTCTATCTATCTTTTCCCCTTTCTCTTGGCTCCCCAGCCTCCTCCTGCATCGCTGTGAGCAAATAGTCCCTTTCCATCAGCCCCTGCTATCTCGAAATGTCAATCAAATAGAGATGAAGAACTGCAGGCAACACATTTTAAACAACCATCGTAGTGTCAGCTTCAGATTAACCAGGGGCAGGACACAGGAGATGGGTTTCCCCAAGTCCTATCAAATCAAGAAACCCTTTGAATTTCAAAGAGTGAATAAAAAGCAGCAGCCGTACAGTCACTTGCACTGTGCACAGTGAACTGTGAAGCAACATGTGCCACAGGCTGGCCTCTTTAGTGCAACATCAGCCAGCTACCAAAAGAACACCATGTACCTATATGGTTCACCAACATGAGAAAATGCATCAAAGCCGAACAACAGAGCCATTAAGGACGTGACAATTATTGCCAGGAGGCACAGTGAATAGAGGTGTTCGTGGATACAACACAACATGGCATGTGGCAGGGCAGTCGTTGCACTGTGGCCCTGAGAATCACAGATCTTTGGTGGATGACAACCTAATAAATCACCTGAGTGGCTGTTTTTATGTGGGCTCTGCACTATATGCTTTTATCTTCAGTATTTAACTACTGTGAGCCTGATAGATGCAGGCAGTAAAAAGGAAGAGGTCTGATAAATAGTGCAGAGGGCACTACAGTAATCTATCAAAGCCATTTCTGGGTTTGGTCTTCTACTGTCGTGCTGACACCACCAGGAGATTATCTACCAGAACGTTGGATAACCTGAAAGGTGGCAGCCTATGAAAGTGTAGAATTTCAGGTAAACATTTAGAAATGTAGACAAAAAACAGGATTAAAAACTCCTTGACTTATTAATTTGTTTAAATTACTCAGCCTCCATTTACAGTACATAGTTGGACCAAAACCTTAACTTAAGGTCCACCTTCAGTCTTCAACAGTGGATATATATATATTGCTAATAACTAACTGATATACGACTTATAATCTACTACTTAAAGGGGTGATAGAATGATTATATAGGGTATTTCACACTGTTTCTTAAGGTCTCCAAATAGGGTATGTAACATTGGTTGGGCTGAAAATGCGTCTGCAATGCGAACTTTGAAAAGCCACAGGTTCCAATTAATCTTATAATGAATATGTGTGTTGAGTTATTTAAACAAATGATCGGGGAAACAAACGCCTCTTGTCCGCGAGTCTCTTGATAGAGCTCCAGCCAGCTCACAGCGGGGTCTGTGAAGGTGGACAGGCCGGGCGGCAAGCTATCGACCCCGGCAGGCACCCACCGGCTGTCACGTCAGACTGTGGAGCATCTGAACTCCGACACAGTCAAACCAAATTTGCAATTAGCAATACATTTTCGTAAAACGGCCCATATTTGAGCTCTACATAGTTGATTTCTCACATAAAAAAAGTCTCAGAAGTGAATTTAGTAATGAAATAGCAGACGAACAATGTATAAAGTGTCTAAGATCTGTGCAACCAACATTCAGAACAACAGCTGGTCTCAGACCAGTGGTTTGTATGTACATTTTGGGGCGTGACAAAGGTACAGACTAGAGCCAAATAAGGTAGAGCCACCTGAGTTGACGTCAACTACTGGCTTTGTTGAGATTCGCCCATTTTCAGCGGCAGTTTCAAATTGTGAGATCTGCATAGGAAAGAGTTGTCAATGGGACTTTGAGGTTCTGTGTTTGCCTATTTTACCCACCGAACTGTCGTAATTCAACTATGACAAGGTAAACTTGGTTTTGCATTCTATCACCCCTTTAACTACTTCTGATTACAAATAATGTAACAGAATAGGAACTTGTAACTACAATTGTTCATGTCTACAGAGGTAGTTTACAGTATATCAAACATGCTAAAGGCACCAATATAACTGTGTGGTTTTATTAATATTGCGATTAGAATCCATAGCTAGCGAATGCTATAATGCAACAATTATATGATACTGACAACAGACAGTGATTACTTATTTTTTTCTATGTCTTTTTAGGATCATAGTAACAACTATTGTTCCTGGGGTTAATTGCTAACTTGCAAACCAAGCTGTCATACTCCACTAAACCCACCTTGGATCCCCGAAACTACAGAACAAGTGCGAAAAAGGCCTTTTTTTCAGACCTTGAGCAGTTGACCCAGGGTTTTCACTTAACACAAGCAGATGTGACTGATAATGAGTCAGTACGCTTCAAACAAAGTGCTTGTAGGATTGTCTGCCAGCATCTGGAACCCGCTCCACACACATTTCCAGCATTGGAATTTGGGGGGGCTGTGTCTCTCAGTTTTTCAAACTTTCCAAAACCGACAATCCCACAAGCACACCCACTTCACACATTGATTGGCCAGGTGTGCAGAGGTGAGAATTACCATTCCTCTCTCAAACTGTAGTGGGAGATGTGGACGAATGTACATCTACAGTAATACACAGGAAGGCCGATGCACATGACGTTTTTTTGTATAATTTTGCCATTGTACAACGCGTAGGTTGTTTCCTAGATCCTCATTCTTCCCGTCTTTAAAAAAACATTGGCTCTCTGGTTACTGGTGTGTTTTGGAAGGATGTGGAAAAAGAAAGGGATTTAGTCGTGGTTTCCACAGACCAATGAAACAACAAAATAAAAGTACTTTTATTATATAAGAACGTAATTCCCAAGACACAGGACAGCAGGTGTAAGCACAGGGAGACATTGCACAGAAGGATTGTGGTCGCCATCTCTCTCCTTGCTCTCCTTCATTTGACTTACTATCAGATGAATCACACAGCAGTGAGGTGAGATCCCGATAAGAAAGGAATGTTATCACCAGACATTGCCTACTGCCTGGTGCTGTGTCATGTTTTGAGCAATCAGGAAGAATAAGCCTAGAAATATGAAAAGAAAACTACTGCATCTTTGAAGCTATTCCCATTCCCACACCCATTCATTCATTCCCTCTGTTTACATTATTCTCTTTGATTCATGTGGGCCAGACAGAGTAAATAACTCCGGATTACGTATGATTGCATGCATTATAATCATGTGATTTGTATGTGTCATAGCCAGAATCCAAATCATATTTCAATAACATCAAAGTGTATTGCACATTATAAGATGCAACAGGACAACTGAATGATATAAATTCAGAAAATGACCATTTCATTTTTAAGATTGAACCTGAGCATTTTCTTTTGGGATAGTTATACTTCAATTATTGTTTTGGATTGGCATCTAATTATGTGGAAATTCTTGAATCTATCCTGACAGAACTGGACCGTGGGCTGTGGTTTTCATCTTGAGGTGAAGCATGAAAAAAATTAAAGAATGAGCATTCTTCATCTGTTTCCATGAATCTATTTTCAGAGTTACATCTTTACATCTGCTTTTTCTAAGATGATGAATATATTATGATGTCGAGAGCTCTAATGTAATCAAACGTGACTGTTAGCATTCTCAAATGGTTTCCTCTTATCCATTCTCCATGTAGTCTGTTCACTGTTTCACTTCTGTCAGTTGACTCATGCATTGTTTGTGGAGAATTGTTTATGCTTCTAAATTACTTATAAGTTTCCTATAAATCAAAGTTAGCGTAACAATGTGGACTAGTGCACTGACAAAGACCATTATGGAAGAGACCAATGCATGTTGCACATTTAAAGAGAACTGGGCCACAGGTGCTACATGTGAAGAGTTGTTTCATTCATCCCTTGTGTGTTACATAATATGGCTCGACTGCAGGCTTGTGTGCAGCAAAGTACAGAATTACAGTAAACAGAAATAAATACACTGTATACACAAATGTGGCCAGTGATTGGACAGCTCGTCTAAGAATGTAAGCAACAGGTTAGGGTTGATTATTGTTACTGTATGCGTCATACTGTTCAATACAGTATAGACTTGCAATATCACAATGTCACAGTAAAGCAAACAGTATTTGGCGAGGGTGTCAGGCAACTTTGGATGTACAAGTCATGACATAACCTTACATCAGCTACCAGCGGTGATATTTATCTAACAGTGACTCTAACATATCAAATGCTATTTCTTAGTCATTTTTGTTTTAAAATTGTAATAATGGAATAAAGCCTGATTAATGTCTGCTTATATTCGACAGATATATCGGTATCTACATATTGTAGATTGTTTGTTTATACTATATATGTATGTAGAAACAAAAATCTTTTCATTTGAAATATCATTATTGGGGTTTTAAACTTAAAATCTGTTGAAGACCATGAGATGTGTTTGAATAGCTCCAGAAAAAGCTAGAAAGCGGACTTGAAGTTAGGACTGTTTTGTAAAGCTATTATTGCCAAGATCAATAAACATACTAGGGGTGTCAGGATTTCGATTTGAAACTGAAAATCAATCAAAATAAAAAGTAGGATCGGCAATTCCCCCTGTATTTTTTTCTCTTTCCACCCCTGCCTACTTGCGCACGTCCAAAGAAAAAACAAAACAGACACAGCATAGTTTACCGGCTGGTAGCATGCAGCTAAAGACACAGGGTAACGTTAGCTTACCAGTAGCTTCCAGCTGCACTTTTCCAGACACAATGGCCATTGCCAGGGTCGAAGATAACGGAGAAACAACAGAACTGGAAAATCCTTTGCTTGCCTGAAGTCACCGCTGTGGCAACATTTTGCCTTCCTGTGAGTTATGTAAACAAACAAGGAAGGGTAGAGCTGTGGGCTCCAACCAGACTGTATATAAATTGGCTCCAACGAGATTTCATGCATGATGCATTCAGATGCGCCTTGTAAACTCTGAAAAACTCCAACTGTTGGTTGTAAAGTAGTACCCTTTGCCATCTAGTTGCTCTTATTGTGGTATTGCCATCATTGCTGAAAAAGAAAAGTTTAAATTGAAAATTGAATTGAATCGTGACCTTAAAATCTAAAGTAAAATCGAATTGCATATTTGGAGAATTGTGATACCCCTAGCCCTAGAAAATACACACTCAACTTTACAAATCCTCTAGAACAATATAACAAAAATGTACACAAACCTTAGAGAGTAAAAAGTAATATTGATAACCAATTAAAAAAACAAGATATAAGATAATTAATTAGCTTTAGAGGTGCTTGTGCTAAGCTTAACTAACCGGCTGCTGGCAGTAGCTTTTATATTAACAGTAAAAGACAGACCTGAGTGTGATATCAATCTTCTCATCTAACTCTTGGCAAGAAAGCCAATAACTGCATTTCCCAAAATGTATAACTATTCATTTAAAAAAGAATGTTGGCGTTAAAGTTGAAATGTCTTTAATGTCCCCAAGGGGCAATTTGGTTCACAACAGGTAGCCAACACAGTCGCACAAAAACTGGAGGTATAGATAAGAGCATAAAAACACATGTACACAATACTTAAATAAATGAAAAAATATGTGCTGTGACATGGGCAGGGATGGCAGATGACCTATAGTTTGTTGAGAAACCCAACAGCTGATGGTACAAATGATCTCAGGTATCTGTTTTCGGAAGGTATACCTCCTTCCTGATGGTAGGAGGCAAAACTCAGAGTGTAGTGAGTGAGTGATGTTAGCCAAAATGGCCATGGCCCTCTGTGTGGCTCTGGCCTCATACACATACCCAATGCTGTTGAGGTCAGTGCCAATTATTTTCCGACATATATGTACAGTTTTTCCCAGTTTGTTTTTGTTGGCCTATGAACGTCTCCCCCTACAGTTAAGAAGTGATGTGTAGTTAAGTAATTCTGCAGAGTGATTTTAAATGGAAAAATCAGATTAGATACATAAACTCATGATATTGGCTAAGGATATGTATCAGAATCAATATGGGAGAGGAAAAGGTGTGATCGTGATAACAGTATGGGTGCACAGCTGGAGAAGTGCCAGTGTCACAACATACACCAAAAACTCTCTCTATCAACAAACACCCGACTAATCAGATATGATAAGTAAAGTTCTACACTCATGCAAATGTGTGACAAATCTCTTTACTTAGCACATTCGATTTCATCTTCCAGCATTTCTAAATTCACACAAGTGTAACGTTATCCCTCCTCCCCAGAGCTCAGATTCAACTAAAGTGAGTGAACAGAGGGAGAGTGTGATCAAATAACCATAGTTCTATGAGCTCTTTGCCACCGCTTAAAAGAAAACTCTGAGTCCTCCTGACAAGCTGCAAATTTGACATTGTGTTTGATGTTCAAAGTGCTATTCTGCAACATTGCAGTGCCTATTGTGAGCCTCTTCTACTTGCCATGTTGCATCATGGCTGGCTGATGTAAGCTGGTGAACACAAAGGAAAATGCAGTGGCTCATGCTCAACGTCATTACTTTAGGGAAGCCTGTCCTGCGGTTTCTTTTGTCTTCTAATATAGTCAATGGCCACACCCAGACACAACTCCAAACATCTGCCTGTGTCTGGCTGTCCCAATTCTGGTAAGAATCCCTTTCAAGTGCTGGGCAGGATGATGACAATGTATCCTGAGAACAATTGTGTTCAATATTAAAACAGCAATATGACATTTGGAACATTCTTTACTCTTTTTAAAAAAAAGAAGCAACAGAGAATATAAATCAGATGAAAGAAAAGTATCCATAAATTATAACAAAGAACAGGATGATCAAAATGCAGGAGCATTGTGGGTGGTTAAGTTTTCTATTTCTAATGGAGGTGGAGGCTGTTGGATACAGCTGTCTCTCTGCCATCACTGGCGATGCCAAATTCTGCGACACATCTAAGAGCTGGCGTCATGTCCCGATCTGAATTCAATGAAATGGAAAAAAGCAGGCCGTCCAATTTTATTCATGTGAATCCCACCCAAACCCACTGAACTTCACAATTGGCCACTTCAAAAGGAATATTGAAGTGGCAATTTTTTCTGCTTTGTGAGTAAATGTCCCAATCAGTTTGGGACTCGGTTGGGGTTTAGTCTAAGACTGACTGTAAATGTGAAATCAGGCATTGGAAATTGTATTTGAAAAAAGAAAAGAAAAAAAAGCTTTCTCTTCCTGTAGAGATCTCAGTGGAGCTGGTGTACTTTTGACAGCACCTCGGGGATAAATTCTGTCACATTAACAAAGAACAAGAACAAAGCTTACCTTTAGAAGCATATTAGAGAAGGGTTAAACTGGACAGGACATAAGGGACTGAACCCCAAGAGAATGTTGAATGAATAAGCTAGTTCTGACCCACTTAAACCCCTGTACAACCATTACTATTCAAAGTTGCTGCTTTTTCATTTCAGATTTTGGGACAGAACTTGAAAATTACATTTGTTGAGATAAACAGGAAGAAAAGAAAGAAAAAAGAAACAGTTATGAATTTAAATGCTCATTAATATCCAATACACAGAGAAGCTAATTGCAAGATGAGAGTCTTGATGAAACAGCTGACCAGGGGTTGGTACCTCCCTATCCATCCATCATCAACAGTCTGGGTCCACTGCCCACTTGTGAAAACACAGCACAGCTCTCCTCTCATTACTGGAGGAGATGGTGCAGCAATAGAGCTCACTGGTTCCAAATTGACCTCACTAATGGTCAGACAGCTGGGATACTTTTCCATTATCTGTTTTTGGAGCACAGCCTCACAGCTGATCACGTATTCTCTGATGGCACAACTGAATCACATACTGGTTCATTTATTGCTCTCATTTTTAATACTATATATTTTTTGTTATTTTTCAGTTATGGAATGTTAATTAATCTTTCATATTTCATGTGTTACTCTGTTTTGGAGTTAAAGTGATGAGTTTTATATAATTGTAAATAGAATATTGTTTCGGGTTTGGACTGCATCTGAAGATGTTTTGGCCATTTTTCATTTTTCTGACATTTTGTGAACAAAAACATTAATACAAATAATTGTAAGTTGCATACAATCAATAAATACAATACCATAGCTAATACTAATATCACTGCATGTAGGTATTTTTCATATTTGTCAGTAGTATTGCATCAGTAAATTTTAAGAACCAGTGACAAATCACAAATATAATCTTCCCTCATTTTTTTGGTTTTGTATGTTTTGTGATTAATTATATTTGATTCCATGTTTTGACAAGATTCAGTTCAAGATCAATGATAATGATCATGTGAAACAAAGATAAATGTCTAAAGCTGAAAAGATCATTTGAGATTTTGGAGTATAAAGTAGAACTTCCTCTTCCTTTTTGCATATGCAGCATGTCGGGTCCTATCTGTTCATGGGTGGTTGTTTGAATTAGTCTAAGGGACACTGAGCATTTCACTGAAGCTGCACACATGGGAAAAGGATACATCTTGCATGTTATTAATTTCATAAATGTGTGTCAGGGATTTACACAGAGTGTGACTGGCATGCAAAAGTGTGGCACTAAGACATGCGTACTGGTAATTTGTTTCGGGTTTTGTGTGAAACGTGTGTGCATTTTTCTCATAGACTTACAAGCAGAAGCACCATAATCTTAGCAGTTCTGCAGAAGGACAGCTTGGAGATAACCTGGTGACGTCACAGCCAGAGTCAGGTCTGCTATCTCCCCCTGACAGCAGGGCTGTGCGTCACTCCTTACATGCCAAGCCAACGAGAGAGAGAGAGAGAGAGAGAGAGAGAGAGAGAGAGAGAGAGAGCAGTAACGATAGAGGGAGGGGAGATAGAGGAGTTAGGGAGGGAAGGAGGATAGAAAGATAGATGCCTCAGATCATTTAGCGGAGGAGAGTGGGACCTGGGCCAGGGTGAGAGAGTTTTTAATAAGAATAGGGAGGGACAGAGGAAGGAGGGGATGGGTGGGGGTTATGGAAAGCATTCTTTACAGTAAGTGCTAATCAGTGAGAGAGAGGGCAAAAAACAGCAGGGCAAACATTGTGTTTGAAGATAGAAATACATACAGAAGAAAGGAAGAGAACAAAAAGGGGGTTATCTGTAGTGACAGAGAAATAAACAGAATGAGATGTGAGCAGGAAGAGGCAGGTTCACAGTTCATCATATGATAATGAACATTTTTACAAGAAGAAAAAGCAATATCATTCAAACAATCTGGAGCAAGTTTTGTCATTGTGCCCAAGTGCACCAGCTTGTACTCATGCTAATTATAAGCATTGTTGTGCGATAATTACATTCATGGCCATCTCTTTTGAAGAGGAAAATCTCTCCCTTCTGTTATTCTATTACAATGCTCAGAACTCCAGTGTCAATATGAAGAAAGTTATGTAAAACAGGAATTGAAGGAAAGAAAATGTGGTAATTGCTCAAGGCATATGCAAGACATTCTAACCTTGTGTTTTTGTATGGTTGCATATTTGTGTGAATATACATGCATAATTGCTCTGACTCCTTTTCAGACACGCAACTCACATTTTATGTGATTATGTGAATTCAGGGTTTGGTGAGTGGCTCCGACCTAATCTCTCCGACCGTCACTACCCGCAAGCATCTACCAAGCTCAACACAGCATATTCTGCCCTCCTCACGTATGGAAACGGGAAAGAAAACTCAATATAATGTAGTCCATCACCTATAACTATGACCTCAATAATAAACATATTATTGAATTTACACGTTGAACAATGTCAGCATAAAATTAACATTATAAACTTTGTAAATACAACCATTTATGAGCAGTAGTATTGAATTGCAATGAATTGTACAAAAAGTGGCCACTGAGTGTATACATTTAATCTAGGGATGCACCGAATCCAGATTTTTGGGGTTCGGCCGAATACCGAATCCACTGGTTAAGATTCTGCCGAATCCGAAACCGAATCCTACTCCCATCCTCAGTCCATTAACACAGTAAACCCATTAATGAAGTAAACAATGTCCACAGCCTCTAAAATTAGGGATGCACTGAATCCAGGATTCAGGTTCGGATTCGGACGAATTTTGGGCTTTTTGACGGGGTTCGGTTTCTGCCGAACCTTAGAATTTTTTCCACCGAACCGAACCCTACGCTTGCACTATGCGCGCTACGCTGGTCGACGTAATGGCGCTGCCGTTGATTACGGGAAAGTGTTTATGTAGGTGGACCGTTCAATGCAGTAGGCTGTGAGAAAGTGAAAGTGGAACTCGCGGGTAGAAAAAGCACAGCCCGGCAGCAGCCCCAGCCAAAAGAAAGCAACCCAAGCCGAGCCACACGCCCAACCCGCAAGGCCGACCTGTCCCGCGGCGGCAAGGACCCCAAACAACACACAATATCGCCGCTGCCAAAACACCTGCGCATGAAACATCCGAAAGAATACGAGCCACACATGAAGGAATCCACAGACAGCAGCCAAAACGCAGTAACCCCAGGTACGGCAAAGGAAGGACAGTCACAACTAAAAAGCTGTTCTCTCGGCAAATGAGCGGAGCTGCTACTCGTTAGCTAACGTTAGCTTTCTAATTTCACCCACGCAACATGCCTTCATCACTGGTTAGCGAAAATTTGCCAAACTAAATTGTCACTCATCTGGCGATAGCGATGTGCTTTCCTACGATGTGAAAAGAGCGTGTGAATTCAACATTAAGCTGTTACATTTAACTATTTTAGCGGCTGTGGACGTTGTTTACTTCATTAATGTGTTTACTGTGTTAATGGACTGAGGATGGGAGTAGGATTCGGTATTCGGTTTCGGTAGAATCTTAACCAGTGGATTCGGTATTCGGCGGAACCCCAAAAATCTGGATTCGGTGCATCCCTATCCAAAATAGTTAAATGTAACAACTTAATGTTGAGTTCACACGCTCTTTTCACATCGCTTTTTCTGCTTGCGTTGAGTTCTATTTTCACTTTCTCACAGCCTACTGCATTGAATGGTCCACCTATGTAAACACTTTCCTGTAATCAACGGCGGCGTCATTACGTCGACCAGCATAGCAAAAGAATTCTAAGGTTTGGCAGAAATCGAACCCCGTCAAAAAGCCCAATATTCGGCCGAATCCCGGATTTGGTGCATCCCTAATTTAATCACACGAATGCAATCCATTTGCAAGAGCGAGCTACACTTATTAAACTCACAATAAAAATCTTGGCTTGCAGCAGATAGTTCCATCCAACTAAATGTGTTGGAGCATGATAAACAGATGACATTAGCTGAAGGTTGGCAATGAGAGTGGTTTGGTAGCTGATCCGTTTAAATAAGCAGCTAACAGAAGTTGATGCAAAAAGTTAAAAATAAAAGATGAAGAAAAAAAACAGCGGGTAGGGTTGCACGATATTGACATGTGAAATGTGATATTGCAATATAGATTATGAATATTGCGATATCAATATTAATTTTGATATTTTTAAACACGTAAAATTACAAAAGTTATGGGAAAATGCATCAAAATAGATTCATAACAAATTAAACAAGTTTTCTTACAATACAGTTTATTTCAACTGACATATTGGACTGGTACAACATGAATAAATAAATAACGACCTTGTCTACAGAACATGACATGTTTTACTGGTTGTACAGTATAAAATAAAGAGAACAGGACTTTTCTTTCGCTTATCTGATTTGTTCCGTTTTGTTGTCTCTATCTATTTCTTCACTTACACTGTCACTAAATATGCACACATGTGGTATGTTACATAGGGTTTGTCACGTAGTGGACCCGTGCGCTGACGTGCACTAACATGTGCAAGTGGCACGGTAACTGGCCAATGAAATGATCATTAAAGCGTTTCAAGCGGGCTCTAAATCAAACACAACTAAGCCACACAGTCAACGGACGGGACGCAGCGATCCACAAAATAAAAAAAAATTGCATACTTATTGCGACACTTTCGATATATAATATTGCGTGATATTTTGATAACGATATTGAGTCGCTATATCTTGCACCCCTAACGGCGGGTTGTCAGCCATATTGGCGGCACACAAACACATGCTGCAATGTTTTGAGTTGTCAATTACGAAATGCATGACCCCAACCCATGTTTGAGCCTTACAGGTGATATGAGAAGAACAAACAAAGAGATGCGAAATTGTGACAGCAGGAAGCACTATGCACACCTCCAAAAAGCAGTACTGACGTGCCATCATCGGACTGCTAGCAGGCAAGCTTGTTTATCAAATACTAGATGAACAGCAGCAGCAGCAGCGAAGGAGTGGCCAGGGCAATGACAGTTCAAAAGTATTTGAAACGTATTTGTTTCCTGCCGAGTTAGATGAGAAGATCCATACTGCGCTCATGCCTGTTTCTTAAGTATGATGCTAAAGCCAAGAGGGTATTTGTCTAGCTTAGCATGAAGAGGTGGGTACGAAAGATATGAGAATGAGCTATCAATCTTATCATCTAACTCTGCAATAAAGTGGATGAACATATTTTCCAAAATGTGGAAGTACTTTAAGTTGGATATATGCTGCAGCAGCGCTTGTCCCTCCCTCATTACCACCACTGAGGTGCCCTTGAGCAAGGCCCATAACCCCAACTGCTCCAGTGGAGCTGCTCAGTGGCCAGCAGATCAGTGGTTGTACTGGGCAGCTTCCAGGTATGAATGTGGAACTGTGTGAATGTGACAGGTCGTCGTTGCAAATGAGAAATTGTTCTCAATCGACTTACCTGGATAAATAAAGGTTAAAAAAAAAAAAATCAGTTCCGATACTGCCTAAAATGCTGGTATCGGGAAGTACTGGAGTTCATGCACTGATCCGATACCACGTAAAAAAAGCCCTAAAGAAAATCTACGTTAAAAGTAGTTTATTGATGTTCTTCTTCCATTATAACTGACTGTCAAACTGCAGAATAAAAGAAAGTTCTGTGGCATTCATGTTTCACAAATAGTTTAACCTGAGCCAGACCGACAACAAAGATAGAAATCATATCACATCCATACAGGGATAGTAGTATACAGTTGTTAAAACATAATAAAATATATGACACACTGGTATCGGATCGGTAGTTGGTATCGGCCGATACGCAAGTTCAGGTATCGGAATCGGTATCGGGAAGCAAAAAATGGTATCGGGCCATCTCTAGCACACACCTTTAAATTCTATGCGGTAGAGTCTGGATTTCATTCGGTCAACATCACTGATTTGCTGATGAGGAAGCTCCTGCCCTCAGTTCCCTCCCCATATCAATGAACTTGCACTGGGTTGTGCGTCATCAAAACAGATCACAGTGTTTACAGTCAACGTCTCTGTCTGTCGATGAACACTCATGTGAGAACTGTACCCAGAGAGAGAGGAAGAACTGCAGTCACACCATCTAAAGGAAACATCTTTCACGTGTCCCTAATACGGTTTTACTCTTGTGAAAATCATGTCAACAGCAGTAATGACTATGGGCCCAATGATGATGCACCTAGCGCAATTTACTTTGTACACCGATGCATGTATCATTCCTATTTTGCACCCGACGCACAGCGGACTTTTCCCTCCACAGACGCACGCCGGTAAATTAAGGAATGAATTTGCGCTCCCGGGGGCGGTTCAGCGAAAAGGAGGCGGCGTGTTCCGGCGCAAATGTTCCCTAGCGCTATTTTTGCAGTTTCAGAAAACAATTCCGCCACTGACCAGGAAAAACCTAGTCTAAAATCAGTGCCGCTTATTCAGATGCTATTTTAAGGGCGCATGCTTGGCCGTAATGTAGAGTGTGCACACCGCGCATACACTTTGCTTCTCTCATCTACACGGACCCAGCAGTTCCTATTTTTGCAAACCATACATAAATACAAGGAAAAATATTACCACGAGGGAAATCATTGTGGTGTCCATGAAGATGTGAAAAAGATCTAAAGCATACAATCTAGCATACACATTTACCCAAATTATTCAGGCTAATTGATGACAGATCAAACTAACCTGTTTGACCAATAGTGGCAAGACACATAGGTATATAAGGACACCTGACAAAGTGGTTTGTCCGTCAAGTAACCAGGAAATAAAATTCTCAAGACTGCAAAATCACCATTACCATCATGTAAGTTTATTAAAAACCTTACTCTGCAACTTACCAGTTAAGTTGTGCTTGCTCATCAATTTTCTATTGCACAGTGAGATGGGAGTATGTCTTGGGACAGAGAATTAGACGCAGGAGGAAGAGGGTCTACCGGCCCAGACAGACGTATCTCTCCCTCAGTGAGGAAGAATGTAGGCGTTTTGGGCGAAGTATGGGTTCCCTGGTGTCCTTGGTGATATAGACTGCACCCATGTGCAGCTACGTGCCCCATCGGAAAACGCACTGATATACATCAACCGCAAATGAATCCATTCGATCAACATTCAAGTCATCTGCGATGCTACTTTGCGAATTACCCTGGCTCAAGCCACAACTCATTTATACTGGCAAACTCTGCCATTCCTGCCATTTTCGAGGGGAATCCCCCCTTGGATGGGTGGCTGTTAGGAGACAACGGCTATCCGTTAAAAGACATGGTTGATGACACCATTTATTATGCCAGCAACAGAGAGTGAAATGCTATTTAATTGAAAACACACACAAACACGCAGTGTAATTGAACGAACATTCAGCATACTGAAAATGCGCTTCAGGTGTTTGGATAGGTCAGGAGGCATTTTACAGTACAGTCCTCAAAAAGTCGCAGCATTCTTTGTGGCTTGTTGTGCTTTACACAACATTTCCATGAATCATGGATGTGTTGATGACATTAATGAGGAAATATTAGAGGACTTAAGGAGACGTGATGTTGAACTGCATGTGCCGATGCCACTTAACCCAAATGCCCCAGCAGCAGCAGCAGCACGGGAGAGGAGAGCGTATCTGACAAAAGAGCTGCATCGTCTATAGTGAGGTAAGCAAAGTAATCTCGGCCAGGGTCTTCTTCCTGCGAAGCTGCGTTACATTGTTCGATTTATTGTATGGCTGTGTTACATCTATTTCATGTCAATAATGATTAAAAAGATTTTCATGACAAATCTCTATGTATGTGAACTAGATTTATAAGTGTACCTCGGGATTGGACAGCTGTATCGGGTCGGGTGCAGATTTCCAAGCCTCCAAATTACTACTGCGTGTCCGTTTGTTGCCAGCAAGCTTGGACTTCCCCCGTCTTCTGACATCGTTGTAGCGCTTGCGGCACTGGCGCGATGTCCTGGGGATGCCAGCTGTGTAAACAATTGTGGCAATTTCCTCCCATGCCTGAAGCTAATTTGGGTGGGTTTCTCCCATCCCCATACAATGTCACTTCTCTGTCTTTTACGGCCCTGACGAGAACGTCGGTCTCCTCGGCTGTGAACCGCTCCTGGCGTGCGCCTGGCAAATCCGCCATCATAATAGCAATCCACCATGGAATAAGCGCACCTGCTCTTAAAGAGAGTGTGAGATGATGCTCTGATTGGTTTATTGCACGTTACGCCCAAACCACACCTAGCTATATCAGACCAACCCATTTTAGATTTGCGATGAGATCCGCCCACAAAGCCACTTGCGTTTCGTGTTTGATACTTGCGTTTCAGATCGTTAAAATAGGGGCCGTAAAGTTGAAGTGCACCAACGAGTAAAATATATGACCTTATGTATTTAATTCTATGTGCCTGAAGTAGAGGTGCCATTTGATATTGTGCAGGATGAACACGCAAGCAAAATTATGTGGTGTTCCTCTTAAGGTCCAGACACACAAAGCCGATAATCGGCCGTCGGACAGTCTGGCGAGGTCAGTGACTCAAGTCTGTTCTGTGCCGTCGTCCGTCGGAGGGGCCGTCGGCCTTCATTTTGGCCGATTTGACATGTATAATCGGCGGGGCAGGCACTGCCGGCAGTCGGACTCAAATGACCCATCTGATTGGTAGAGTGCTAACCCGGAAACGGGGAGCGGAATGAGCGTGACTAGAGTCTCTCAAAATCTGACGAAAATCTTTTTAACTAACCTTTGTCGATCTGAAATTAAGACAGATTCAGCAACTGCATGGCCTATTTCTCGCTTAAAATGTTTTCAGAAACACGTTTCGGTGAACTATTTTAGTACAATATGAGATCGTATTCTGAACAAGCCGCCATGACAGTCTGTCATTGAATTTCCGGAGAAACCAGACCCACATGACGCGTTCGTCCAATCAGCTGCCGGTTTTCATTTTTGGGCGACAATACAGATTAGCGCTGCCTGCTGTTATGGAGACGTATTACGTCTCATCGCTTTGGTGTGTTCCAAGGCACTTTTTTGACCAACTAGGGGAGACTGATCAGTCCAACTGCCTTTTCTGCCGAGGGTCGGCCGTCTGGTCGGTGTGTCTCAACCTTTAGGCTAGTCAGGGCGAGTGAAAATGCCCAAATAAGGCAAACAAACAAATAGGTCCCTTATGTTTTTGGCAAATCTAATCTGAAATGATGAGTGTGATATATCAACAATTAAAAAGACATTGGTATTCCCCTTGGAGCTGTCAATAATTCCAAAGTGTAGGTTGTTGCATCATTAACTTTATGGCTCATATTTTGGAGACAAGCCACAGTTTAGCTTTTAGGACTTACATACTGTGATTACAGCAGGAAATGAGAGTCACATCAAGAAATGATGCGGATATCAAAACACATAATAAAAAAATGTTTTATAATATATATAAATGGATACACCAAGTCTTATTTTTTATTTTTTTTTTACCAAAATCGCAATTTGTCCGAGACAGAATTGCTGTTTAAAATTCCGTACCAGTTATTTTAAAATGATTAAAAATTACACTACTTAAAAATGATGTACACATTATTTGAAATTTCGTACCAGTTAGCTTTAGAGATAGTACTAGTATTATAGTAGTATTATAAGTTTCCACCTTTATACACAGTTTTGAGATAAAGCCAGTTGCATACAATCCCTCTTTATTTTTTAAAATGGTTAGCATTAAAGCTATAGTGCGTAGTTCTATCTATAACATCTAAAGCTTTAATAAGGACCAGAGCCCAAAAGATATTTTCGATATTGATGTTATCTCATTACTTCGCAGGTAAATTAATTATTGAGTCATTTAAAAAGGTGTATTCCTTTAAGGCTGTGTACACATGTTCAAGGTGAATGGAGCCTGACAGTCTCCCATTAAGACTGTTGTTTTCATTCATAAGTTCCTGTGTTCTCAGGAGAGCTAAGGAAGAGGGGCGGTTCATAGAGACTTATGACTTCCTCATTCACCTTCTTTCTTTCCTCTCTAGAACCGTCTTTACATTTTCTCTCTCTCTCTCTCTCTCACACACACACGCACAAGGAAAGGGGCTTTCACACAGCACTTACAGCTAACTGCTATTTCTGCACTTCAACTGAGAGAATTTCAGTCAAGTCATTGTCTTGTATGTTTTGGACTCCTTGTGAATGAATCTTACTAGCACTAGAGTGCATTAAAATCACATGAATTTTGCATGGGCAATCCCTGGTAAAACACTGCAGAAACAACAACCCCAGTATATTATAGGAGAAACACTACAGAAGCAAAGAGAGCAAAGACAAGAGGAGGGAGAGAAGGAGAAGCATAAGAGAAATAAAGAGAACAAGTGTGGAGAACGACTGTTTATTTGACGAGGGGCGATTACGATCAGACAAGGTGAAGCGAGCACTTTTGCAAAACGTGATTCCTGACGAGAGGGAAAGTTGAAAGGGCCGGCAGAAGGAGGGTGCAGAATATGTGAAAGGAGAGAGGGGGTGGGGGAGAGACAGAAAGAGAGCAAATGCAGAGAGAACGGCTCCTTCAAAAAACATCTTGGAGCCATCAGGGAGCAGAGAGAAAAACACTGGACTCAGCTGAAAACTCTCTGCTCCCCTTGCTACACTGCTTGCCTACTCGCCTGCTTCAGATCAAACTATCACCTTCCCCCAAAAGACACAAAGTAGAGGAGAGAGAGTACAGTCTGTCAGAGATCAGAGAATCCTTGAGCTCTGCAAGCTCCTACTCCCCTCAGGCTACAAGGAGTGCTGTAAAATAGGACCATGCATTGTCTCTCTGAAGTCAACATATTGCAAAATGTGAGCCGTAAATGACATTCAGACACGCAACTTTTGTCTGGGTTAGGGTTAACATTTGAAGCTGTAAAATGCAACACATAAAAGCTTCACCATGCGATGTTTGGTGTGGCCACGCAATGTCCAAGCTAAACTGTACTCGCCTGCGTTTCCTCCGTGCTGTCACCTGCACTCATTGATCATTTGAAGAATTCAACTTATGACGTTTAAGGAGGTAGCGTACTTCTAAAGAAGCTATAAGAAAGCTACACAGGATTTAACTTGAAAACACAGAGAGACATGGAGTTTCCTGTGTGGTCACAATGGTGTGAGCAGAGGGTGGCACTGAAGCACTGAGAACAAATTGTGGTCTTTATGAAATGTGTATTTATTATTTATCAATTGTCATCCGAAGTACAATGTTGACAAAAGAAAAAAACACAACCTGATCCCTTGCATGGTTTTAGATCATGATGGTCCATCTGGCAAAGACATAATGAATCGCAAAACTATCTGTTCAGAAGTTAGTTTTTCATATCATGTAGTTGTACATATACATGTACATATATGTACATATCATGTATCATGTTCATATCATTTCATCCACACATCTTCTATGTGTGGATGTATTCGTTTTATATGTTCAAATACGTATTTGCTCAAAACTACGCATATATATCACATCTCACAATTCACCCTCACTAACTGCAGGAGGGAATTTTCATTCACTTCTCAAAGCCAGGTCAATCCTTTAAAGTTTTGTAAACTAAAACTACCTTGTAGCAACTTTGTACATATCTGAGTAATCTCTGGACACGGCAATGACAATTTAGATTCAGCATTCATGTCAGGGAGAGACAATGCATTCCATTGTGAGCCATTTGTAGAAAGCTTCTTTCCATCAAATCTGTAACAAGTCCAATTTCTGTTGCTAATCCCTTTCTGAAGGAACAAATTGATATTTAAATTGTTGTCTCAGAATGGTTATCAAAAAGGGGACACAGACTGAAAATGATTCTGGCACGACCCCGCTAATATATTCATACCATAGCAGCACACTCCTGTCTTAACGTCCTACCTATTAGACCTCCCTGATATTTCCTACCCAAACTGTCTCTATTTCTCCAGATATAAATGCAAAGAGATTGATTATGATTAAAGAAATATAGGGGAGGATAATTTTACCTGGTCAGTTTATAGGCCACTACTGCAACCAAATCCTCCTCTAAGTCTTATCTGCATGTCATTTCTTTTGAGTGATTTTTTTCCACCCTCTAGCTGTTTCGGTCTTCCCCTCCCCCACTCCTATCCTCTGCCCTCTTTTTTATCCATTCTTTGCTTTCTTCGTCTCCCCCACACACCAACCCTGCCTCTCGCCTCCTTCTCCTCTCTTTGCCTCTTCTTTTCTGGCACTTCCCTCTTTCTTTGTGTTGCCATCCAGAAGAGGTAGCGGTGACGATGGTGGTGATGCAAAGCCGGGCAGAGTCCAAGACAGTGTTGTGGAAGAAACCCGGGCATCATCATCACCATCATTGTCATCATCAGCCAGATGAGGAGAGCCAAACTTGAGCTCTGTCCATCCCCATCAGGCTGGCTGACCGTCACAAACTCATCTCTTATTCACTCCACTCATCAATTATACACAGGCCAAAGGAGCCCTGAGAGGCAGGAGGCTGCAAAGGCCCCTCTCCACGTGTCTTCCCCAACTGCAGCACAAAGACACATCGCAGCGCTCTGTACTCAGTCCTTATCATCAATGTCCTACTTCAGTCTCTCAGAGCAGGAGACAGCTTGTCATCATGCCTTTAGCCACTGCTGCTATGTGTGGATGTCATGTATCTCATTGTGAGGCTAAGGTTAGACCATCTGGCCAACAATGACATGATGATTAGTGTAGACCTGGAAACCCTTCTCAGTACAAATATTTAATTAAATGTTCATTTGTGGTGACCTCCATTGGGATCCATTAAAAGAGCAAATATGATGTTGATGTTTATATTTTGAACTGGAAGCTGTATTCTGATTGGTCGCTCCCTTCGGATGAAAATGCCTGACCAAAACAAAACTGACATACAGCCAACATTAATCCTACTCAGGTATTTATACAAGCCTCCATTTTTCAGTCCTCCTGCTGAACCATTGTTTCTCCAACTGTGATTTACCACACAAGTGGGACCAATAACAACTAACAAACATGACATATAGTCCTGGAAAACAGATTTAGAAAGGAAAAGCAACATTTAACAGTCGTGACAGTCCATTAAAAGCTCCATGTTGGGCTTGTATCAGCAATATGTCAGCTAAAAGCACAGTAATAGTGCTGAGAATATACAGCTTTGTCATCAGAGATTAGATATCTTTTGATGTTGTCTTCAAGGAAAAATCTTGAATCTCTTTAATATAAGAAGAGCCAAGCTTCCTGATGTTATCTGGTGGATACAGCTGTCAAGTGGTCACTAGGAAGAAAAAAAAAAACATAGGCTCATGGTTGAGTAAGCTATTACCTGTGGCTGTGTGCAAACACTGCTAATTCTGACAAGTACAAAACCCTCGAAGCCATTCTTGGAAAGATATAGACTACTTGGCAACAGAGCTGCTCTCATGTCACCTTGGGCCTCATGATCCTACCTCTGAAAATACTGCACAAACAAAACTATTTTTTATTTTTTTATTTTTTAAACACAAGGCTAGTTTGATGGTTTAAAATGACACAAGCATCCTCTTACACACACCAATAGTCGCTAGTTAATTCCATATCAGGCAATGCAGCTAGCGTTGGGAAGCCCATTCAGAGAGGTGGGCTGGCCCATAGATGAAAAAGGTAGCATCCATGCCAGAGTTAGCGTGACATGCCCATTCCTTCCCTCAACAGTTTCATTTGCACGAGTTACGTTAAGCTGAATGTGATTAACAGAACTTGTTTTTCCTTTTACTGATTTTTAGATGGTTACATTTTGACTACATCTGTGAGATATATATATATATTCCATGAACCACCTGACTAATAAGTGAGTGTGTATATATATATATATAGCCTGTTCTGCTCTGTGACTCGAGAAGATAAATACCTCTCTTAGATTGCAATGTTGCCAATAGTACACTGTGCAGATGTATAACATCTTGTGTGCTTATTAATGTAGACAAAGGTTGTACCTGTAGTCTCTAGGATTGCATTGCCATCATAAAAAGGCAAAATTTGTGCTTGATAGTGTTTATTACACAGATTTAGTTATTCAGAGATTATTTGAGTCGTTCACAGATATTTAGCTTCAAATAAACTCATTCTCTACTCATTAGAGCTTTATCACTGCACAATCTGAGATCCATAACATGTCCTAATAAAACATCTTTTCAGCATAATTTCTTCTTTGTTTATTGTGTACATGACAGCAATGTGTCATTGCGATGTGTACACGGCCCGCTGCTGTGAGCCCAAAGAAACATGCTGGCGTACAATAACTGAGCAATTCACACACTCCGTAAATCCAACAGGTCATATTCTATTTCCTGTTGGTGGCCCTGCCAAATCTATAAGGGATTGATGGACTTTTATCTAACTCTAATATACTGCCTAAATAGAGAGTTGTAGCTGTCAGAGCTCAGTGCTCAATATCGTAAGAAGATAATGAAGGGAGGAGGGGATGGAAAGAGGGCGAGAGATAAAGATAGAGAAAGAGACCACACACAGAGCTGGGCAGCAATTCTGACAAATCTCTGAAGCCTGGAAAATGGGAGGCTGCAGGAGGAGAGGTAGCAGGCCGATTATATTTAAAGGACAAATGTATCTAATCATTTGAGAAAAACATTCTTCTATCTGGAAATTTTTTTTAGCCTACCACAAGAATCCACAAGAATGATGTGGAGATAATGCTGATGAACGTAAGCCATGCTGCTCTGGCGATTATTAGTGTATAACTTGATGTCATGGAAGTAATATTTTTTGGACATTATCTTGCACAGTAGTACAGGTGTTGCACCATCTCTTTCTCATATGTCCTCTTTGTCATAGAGAAAGTGGTTCTATCTGAGGTTGAGGATGATCTCAAGCAATCTGACATGAGGGAATTGGTTTAAAGGCAGAGAAGAAGCATGACATTATTCCCATATGGCGACCTCGGTAGCACACGCACATCCATCCTCCAGAGACATATGCATGGGAAATATGTTATGGCACAATACCTAAAGGACTGAGATAGACTTCTTCTATTTCACACGAGGTAAAAGGGAAGCTGATGCTAGGCATTGCTAATGTGCCTTCACTAATTGGTTTACCCCAAGGCCAGAGTTTAGAACACAGAAAAGCCCTAACCATTTATTTCTGCATCTGTCATCAGCGCTTAGTATGCTGAAATCACTATCATCCCATCCGCTTCTCTTGACCCTCATGAATCAATGCGTCAACCAGACAAGTTAAGTTTAGTCTGAAATCATATATGATACTGAATCAGAAATGTAGCCACACAGGCTCCTATAATTAGTCTACAGTCTAATTAGTTCGCTAAATTGTGTATCCTCTGTTGTAAACTGAAATAAATCTGGAGGATGTCAATTAAATTCATCTAATGTCATTGTATGCAGCACTCAACTGTAAAAACCTGATTTACAGATAAATAAATGTGAATAAATAAAAATCCGAAACAAATCATATGTGGAGGTATAATAAATGCTAGTCTGGAAGCGGAGCATAACTGGTTTATGTTTATATTGGTGATTATTAGTCGTATGATGATCAGCAGCTGGAGGTTGTACAGTTTGATCTCTCTACAGACTCTACATAATCTAATCCAACCAGATCCTCTCATTCCCACCAGAAAACAAACATGATCCTATATGATATATGTACACATATTTACAACTAATCCAAACACAGAACATTATTTCAGGCTGAAATAGAAAACACAATGTCCCAATCATATATACCGTGTTTCTTCCACTCCCCATTGTTGCAGTTTTTTCCTCCAGTGCTGATGACACACTGAGAATCTGATGAAATACTATCCTCTATAAATACAAGCTGGTACTATTGTTCAGCTGCACAGCCTGATGGGAGACTGGAGAGAGGAAGTGTGATGGTGGTGAAATGGCCAAAGGGCCATTTGACACTATGGCAAAGCCTGGATGTTGAAACAGAAGTGAATGGGTCTTGGACGGGCACAAAGACAGAGCTTGATATTAACTCATTAATGCAGGCCTTCCCATTGCTTGCAGTTCAACCGTAATGATGACTTACATAAGCTCTAAACACTGACTTTCCTGAGTCTATTGTAATGATTGTACAGAGGAAGCAAGCACATGCTTCTTTGGGACTGGACAGTTTATATAGACATACTGACAGGCATCATAAATTAATGGAATCCTTTTACATTTGGGGAAATATGCTTGCTCATCATCAAACCATGTCTGTGCATTAAGTATAAAGCTTGAGCCAGGAGGTGATTAGCCTAACTTGGCATAAAGACTAGAAGCACCTAGCCTGTCTCTCTCCAAAGCTCAAATACGCCTGCCAGCATCAATAAAGCTTACAAATGAACACAAAGTATCTTGTTTGTTTAACCTGTGTACAAACAAGATACTTTGTGTTCATTTGTAAGCTATTACCAATGTAAAAAAAAAAAAAAATTGTGGCTTTAAAAGGGAGTGAATTGGTGTAACTATTTTTTTAACAGCAAGCATGTAACTCCTCCCAAACTGTTGTTCTTACATTTCCGTTTATGTACGGATTAGGTAAAGGGGAGACACAAATATGCTTTAGGTGCGCTGGTACGGTAGGGGGAGTTTTCAACTTTGGAGAGAGCTAGGCTAGCAGTTTCACCCTCTAAGTCTTTATGCTAAGCTAATTGCTTCCTGGCTCTAACTCCATAATTAATGCACTAAGTGGTATCATCCGACTCTCGGCACAAAGTGTTTATTTTAAACATTAAGTTAGCATGCACTTTAGCTGTCATGCACGCATCCCGGGCATCCCCCCCCAACCGAAAACAGGTTCCTGCACTGATGACATTACCCACAAGTCATGACTGTTCGAATGACTTGTGGCCAAACACCGAAGCAACAGTTCCTGCCACTTTATGTGGTGAAATTGCTCCATGCTGAGGACAGAAAAATTCCTGCGCTCAACAAAATCTGAGATAAACTGAAAGAAAGGGATACCCTCCACTGAAACCTGGTGAGAGCACCACAAAGGATTGACTGGCTTCCCCAGCTGGAAGTTGTTTAGACAGGATCAGGTCCTTGTGTTGACGGGAGGGGTCAACAGTCAGGCCCACTTAAGGATAGATTATTTACCATTTCTCCATGCAGCCTGCACTAATGGAAGGGTCCAAATGCTGTCAAAATATATCTGTGCTCAATGCTTAATCAAATAAATAGCCCATCAGAATGAATAATACAAGGAGATGAAGCTATGGATAGCACAACACAGACTTGCAGACTCAAACGGACTTGAAAGAAAAACACTGAGATAAAGAGGCCACTCAAAAAGACCATAAGGGCTTCTTGCCGACGAATCGGAAACACCTAATTGAAACCACATCTACAAAGGAAGAGTTATGCGGTTTACAAATACTCTTGCAGCTGATATGCCCGTCCGCTTTCTTGCAGACACGCACCATGTGCATCTTGCTCCAGGTGCTTGCACAAATCCCTTATATGGGTCGTTGTCACACTGATGCATGTGAAACTGCCATTTTCATTCAATATGATTTCTCCAATTATTGTTTTCCAAATGTTGATGAAAAGGAATGCATTTGACCAGAAGATTATATTACTATCTGAGCTAAAGTTAAATATGTTATCCTAAACCACATGTATGTAGTAAAGTATGCAGTGAAACTTTTTATAGTATGAAGTGACAAGCAAAAATCATAAAGTTTTGGTCACAAGTCCGATGACCACCGCTCCCAACTTCAAAGACTATTAATAGCTTTTAGCCTAACACAATAATTAATCAGCCTATAAAACAATACTCCCCTCTGAACTTCAGGTTTACCGCTGAACAAGTCCTACTCATTTCTTTCTCCGAAATATCTGAAACTGAGGAAAAACAATTCCAGTCCAGAATTTAGAGCAGCAGTTCATCGCTTTTGTTCTTGATGTATGCCTTCTCTCTTTACTGAAACAGCGGTGCATGTAGCCAAAGCAAAGGGAAGGCTTTTGTGCACAATGAGAAACTCAGGACCAAGTGTAAGAAGAGCTGCAGCAGATGGAAGAGTTCCAGGTTTAAGCAGTGGGACCACAGAACCAATGGGCAACACTTACAGGCAGTGTCACACATGACTAATGGACCGGCTTAATGGGTTCACATATCACAGTACAGAATGTACAGTAATGTTCTTCCATTATTGGTGTAACTTAGATCAATATTAGAGAATGTGACATCAATAAATTAAAATCAGCAACCATGCTGTGATTAATCCAAAACAAAAACTGTTTCTCTGGTATTTTCCAGTTGAGATAGAGGTGAAGGGATTTGCATCAATCTTGGAGGAAGAGCAGCTGAAGGAGGGAAACTCATCTCATGGGTTGAGTGAACAAACGTCACTTCAGGGTAGCATCCCAGCGTTTCCTTCGCAGACAGGCTGAGGCAGGATTAGGTTCTGCAGGCAGAGCTGCTGTCCGCTTTCTAAATCTGCCTGCCAGTCTTTCCATCATTCTGTTCGCTTAAAATAATGTCACTTCTGAAGACATGTTTCGAACAACCATGGGTAAAGGTAATTGAACCTTGAAACGCTTCCAAAGTTGGATATTATCAGTTATAAAGTGATTTACAATAATATTGATCAAACTCAAGGTTTCCAGGTCAAGGTGATGATATGTCAAAATAATAAACAACCATGCAATAAATGTAGTTTTGAATGGGCGCTCATGGGTGTTCGGGGCACATTCAAGTAATTCATAATAAAATGAATTAGAGTAACTTAGTAACAGTAATTTTCAAAGTAAGAAAAGCAAAAAATAAAGCACTTTGCTAGACTTGAACCCAGATCAACACACACGCAAGCTGGATGACTTGAACATTTTAACCAGGGATGTCAAAAACACTGAATACTAAAAATAAGGGAGGGCAGTTCACTAACATAAAAGGTACATATAAGTATAAAAAGGAGATCTCAATGCAAGAGCACATCAAGCAGAGTACATTGCAAACGGGCAAAAAAAAAAAAAAGCCAGTCTTCCTTCTGAGTAATATTGATCATTACTGGAGAAAGCCCTGCAGATTTGGCCTACTTCCTGTTTGTAACCTTGACTCCAACTTTGTCACAGCCAAATGGTCTGCAGTTAATTAATTGAGTGTTGTTGACAGAACTGTGGGAATGTTATTTACTCGCTGATACAAGAAACTGATAGGTCTACTCAACTGTCTTGCACTATGACTCATGAGCAACTCGATTAAATAATGTGCAATCTCTAACCTCACAGTACATGCTTATCATTGAGAACTTCCTGCTCACCACTTTAAATCTGTGATCCTGTGATAAGTCCTAGACTCTACTTATCAAACTGCAAGTAAAAATAAGTGGGTGTTAAATGTGATTTCAAGCAGTTAAAATAGGATAAATGAGACTTAATATAATCTTTAACTCTCAAGAGTCACTGCACAATTTTGGACTTTGCACCTTCAGACCAATACACCAATAACCTAACATTAACATCCTGAAGTATGAAAATCCTCTACAGAAGTCACAACAAAGGCATCTCAATGCTCCTTTCTTTCACATATGACAATCAGTTCTGTAGAGGATAGAAATACATTTTTTTTTTACATAATTATTTTTAATGGACTTGCAATGACCCAAGAAACTTAAGTCAAAATATGTAAAAAGGTTTAAACATTTACACCGGCCTAATGGTGATGCACCACGACCTGTTGTGGGTTATGTATTAGTTATGACATCTTATTTTGCTTACAGTTCCCAGTGGTAAAGTCTTCACAGTAAGTGATAACAGCATCCAAAAGACCCTTTCAGATATGAAGGCTGGCTCAACTTTTGTAGGATGGAAAGTTTTCTGCAAACAGAATGGCAGCAAAATTAAATCTCTTTTAGTTAACAAATTTATAATATTTGTCTTGATTTAAGAAGGTCAACAAATATATTTGTTGACAAAAAATAAATAAATTTCAATTCACAGTAATGGAAGACGGGCTGATGGTGGCGTTACTGTAATGACCCCAAAATGTGGTGCCTGCATAGCCTTGGGACTCTTCTCTTATCAATTTGCCACGAAACTGTTCTCAGAGCTGCCACAGACCATTGTAGATATGAGAAAGACATAAAACAAAGCACACAAAAACATCTGAGTGCCATTAAACTTTTTAGTGCTTTCCCTGACAAACGAATGGAACACCACCTGAAGGCCTCATTATATGACATGCTGGAGTCCTAACTCCTTATGAATTTTGTATGTGTGAGCATGTGTAAGTGCATGAGATATTGAAGAGCAGGACAGACATATTGTAGAGGACCTCTCCCTGAACCCAGTTTTCTCTGCAGGCATGTTCACTAATAGCTGAGGTTAGCAGGGGTTCTGCCCTGCTGGCCCAGTCATTAGGTCCTCCACAGCATGCTCCCAAAGCTGTTCTGCCAATGGACGCCAAATAACCCAGCCAATCCCTCCAACGCACACATAAGGAACTCATATTCATACCACAATGGATGCATTGCTCCTTTCTGCCATTCAAACACCTTGCATCCTCATCTGTATAAACAACTTGTGTTCGTCAACATCTGTCATTTCCCTTCATTTTATTACAAACCGAGTATTCCATTTCCAACAGGGACAACATACAGTAGAAAACACCTTTAACAATAACTTTTGAGTGATTAAATAGCACTAATGTAAATCTATCATAACAACTATGATATACGCAGTTCATGTTAGATGTGGTGGGGATAAGTTAGGATTTACACTTAGAGTGTGTGCTGAAATGTTAAAGCCATTTCTATGCTGTACTGTCTATAGACTGGGTAAGAGTATTGTCTGATATGACTGGTACAACCTCACACACTCCATTGTCATACACAGGTAAAAGTACTGCATTCATTAAGTATAAATAGGATAATATGTTAAGACTTTTGTCATATACAATGTAATTACAACTAAAAATTCAATCCAAATATCCCTACAAGTGACAGTTAACAGATTAGCACAGTAAATATGGTTCTATTCAAACCTTCACAAAAATCCACAGTACACCAGCATTTTCATGGTATAAAAATAAATTACAAATCTGTATAAATATTTTAACACAAAAAAAAAAAAGTTATAAAATATGCTGTATTTTCTGACAAGTTTACACAAAACATTTCTTACACCATTGGGTATTAAGAATATTTTCAGTTTGGTGCTTGTTAAAAAAAAACAAAAAAAAAAAACATTCATTTAAGTTTTTGATGAACACAAACTTAAAAAAAAAATTGTTAGTCCCATTTTCCACCACATTTGGCTACAATAGTTGTTCAGATATACAAAACTGAAGAGGGAAGAAACTGCAGCATAGCCAAGTTTCACTTCCTTTTATCGCCACTTCACTCCCCCCGGTCAGCAGGCACAGATGAAGAGCGTCCCATCCCATATAGATAAACCTCCTATGAACAAGCATTTTCCCTTAAGTATCAAGTCCACAGATGACTCCTTACAGGCTGAGCACAAAAACGGGAGAGAAAGACACAGAGAGGGAGAGAATGAGTTGTTCTCAGTGTGTCATGAGAGAGATTACAGTATGAGAAATGGGTTTTATTCTGGAAGTTCAGACATTGAGCTGCCTTCCGTTGCAGAGACATTACACCATATATTTTAGAGCTTTTGCTGCATGGAACTACTGAGGTCAATTAATGGAATAATGAACAACGGCCAAAATATGACCTCATGTTTGAGTGAGACTAGGGAATGCCAAGGGTCGTGGCTCAAAAATGGCCCGTTTCCTAATTAACTGGTTTCATATTACATCATGTGAACCGTGAAACTGTGGGTGATAAGTAATCATCCACAATGAGGTTTTACCAAAGGAGAGCCAGAGCCATGGGTAATACTGTGGATGCACAAACATTACCATACCATTGAGGCATCAGCATTGTTTGATCTCCATTATAAGACACAAAGAATAGTGTGTGTTACACGTGGCAGTCGAGTTAACAAGCAAGAATAAGGCGGCAGCTCTGCGTTGTCTGCATACACAGACCAACATTACTGTGAACTTCAAAAGCTTTGCACAGAAAATGATTAAAGATACTGATGTTATGACATTAATGCGTCGCACTGCTCTCTTTTATGCATCAGCCTACCCTTCTGTGCATCCGTGACTACACCATTGCTGCCACAAACTATGCAAGTATTGCCCCTATTAAAAATATATTGAACAATTTAATTCAAAACTGAATTTAAGAAAAAAAAGAAAAGTTAAAAGAAAAATAACCCAGAGGCAAAATCCCTTGAATTAATATACACAAGAGGTTTTTAATGTAGTCGTGTGTGCATGAAAAAAAGTTAACTTCTGTAGTACAATACAAATACAATAGTTGCATTACACTGCTACTATTCTTATATACTGGTAATGTGTATATGTGGTTTCAATAATGTGTAGTATGACTTGTCAACACAATACAGTATGTGAGGTTCTGTTACTGTTTGAGCTTACCTGTGCTTCAGCCGCTTTTGAGGAAGTGCTCTGAAAAGAAAGAAAGTTTGAGGCCACTGTGCAAAAACATCTCACGTTATATACAAACGGGATCATGTGCTTGAGCTGATTTTAGTCCAGTAGGACTTATGACCAAGTGCAAGAACCTCAATATGGAAACATTGTTGAAATAATATAATCCTAGACTGCCACTACGTCAGTCTCTTCCTGCCATCCCATTCACATGTAGAGGGGTTCAAACACCCTACTATATTTACTGCCACAGGCACCAACCACCTCATTTGTTTGGGGATTTCATGCATTAGGACAACCTTGACATAAACTGGCTGAGTGCTGACGGTTATATTCAACTATGAAACCAGAGTCCAGCAGCAGCCCCTGCAGTTACTGAGCCTTCATGTCTAATTAAAATCAGCCAGCCTGTGTGCTGATCAGCACACTCGTGAGCCATATATCTCCAGTAAGATGACCACTCTGTTATTTTAGGCACATTGTTCCTCTTTCAGGATTCATTTTCAGCCTTTTATGGTGTATCATAAAGCTAACCTTGTTTCATCTCAGTGATGAGTGAACCAAGTCTTGCAGAGCTGCACAGAATCCAAACAATATCATAGTTAATGTTTAGTGGAATGTGATGCACTTGAACTGGGATCATTTCTATTTTTAACTATGATTTTGACAGCATCACTTCCTCAAATACATTTTGTAATCATATTAAAATCAGCTGAGAAGTTTAAAAAACTGGAAATGCAGCCTAAATATATCTGTCTAATTCACAAGTAACAGGCTTCTTTATTATAATTGTTTGTGATTTCGGACTAATTAAATCAAGTCTTGCTACTGCCGATAACTGCCCTCCTCGATCAGGTTGTACAGTGTACAACGTTTCCTTCATCGCACACACAGAGACAAACAGAATGTGTTTTCTCTGTACTTCTCTTTTTTAACCTAATTGTTGAAATTAGGAGTTGGTGCCACCTGGTGGAACCACACACACACACCTTTTAAAACACTTTCTTGTGGCACCTACATGCTTCACACAATAAATCCTGAGGAATAACCCTTGATAATATTTACAAATGGGAAATGTGTTTGGCTGAGACAAAATGGATCTGCAGCAGTGTGTTTTTGTGTAAATGTTTGTGTACAAAGAGGCCACTGGGACTCCACACACACACCTATAGATGTTTGGGTCTAGCAGCATGGCAGCGTCCTGTGGTAACTGGGATAAGTGCACCACTTTAGTCTTCAGCTGAGATCGCTCCGTTTCATTCACCCACGCGTCAGGTAGTCTGCAAAACAACACACACATGCAGAGAGAGGACATGTGGTCAGGGTTTAAGCTCTAACAAGACAGAGGGAGAAAAAAGAGGGTGGAGAGGGAGTAAGGTTGAATGGAGTGAGGTGAGAGGGATGGACAAAGAGCCTCATTGAGTCCAGCGCACATGTTAACACCTTCCTCTGAACACGGACTACATTTCCGTAAGTAACATGGCCTTGACCAAAGCACTGGGACTGACCCACACGTACACACAAACAGAGGACGAAGCATACGGTCTTCCCGTGTTGTTGATTATCAAGTAACTTCTACACTATGTCTTCATAATTGTCATTTGTGTCCACTTAGAAATCAAATGTGTGATAAGTGAAAGTCTGTGTATGTCAATGTTTGTGTGCCTTTAAAATGATCCTATGTGAAAGTAGCGTAAAGTACAGATACAGTGCACCTTAAAATCAGAACATCCTGATTTTTCCACCTCTTTAAGCTTAAGTGTAGGGAGATAATGTCTTTAGAGACAGCCGCTCACACACACATGACATACTGTACTGCTCAACTGCACCTTACTGTACCCACAGCAGTGCGATCCCCTGAAAAAGGGAGTGTGTGTGAACACTGGCGTGGCAAGTCGAGGTGCAGAAGAAACAAAGAGCTTAGCGAGTCGACTGCACCTCTACTACCCCCCCGCCCCGTCTCCACCCCCCACATTCCCCCATCACTATGTGCGTCATCACAGGAGCCCCCAGAGACAGACACACACGTTAGGCAAGCAGGCAGCCACCCAGCCAAATCACTCATTCACATGCCAAGTCAGCCCATTCAGTGGGATGGAGTGCAGGTAGCACTTAACATGCATCACATTTAGCGCAACTGGGTGCAGGTAAGAGATGGAGAAACAGTAAAAGTGATAGAAAATGGACAAATAAAGAACAGGAAAAAACAGACCGAAAGGGAAAGTGGAGAGGAAGGGAAGTGGCTCATGTTAATGTACAACAACATACTTAAACAGTGCCTGTAAATCCTTTTATGAGGGATGTTTAAATAGCTGGAGGAGGGTGGGGTTAGCCACATTGGATAAGTTAGTAAATACTATACAGTTCAGAAACTTATAATCTACCGATATCCCACCGTAGATGCTGCATTACACAAAATCAAAAATAAGATATTGTAATACAGGGAATACTTTGTATATAACCACTATATGACCTAAGCTTGACTAGATTCTATTTCTGTCTGTCCGTGCACTTCTAATGAACACATGCGTACACAAACACAGATCAAATAATAAATATTATGAATTCTGATTCTGTAGTACTAGTACATGGCAAAATTGTCTTTTTCCCCTTTAATGGTGGGGAGAGAAGAAGTTGAGAAGAGGCATGCACAAGACAAGAAACAGTCCCCTTCAACACAGCTGTAAAGTTTGGGTTAGTCTTGAGTTAGTGTCCTTGTGCAACGTAAACCTCCTCAAATGACGGACAAGGACCTGCTGGTGTTACATTAGCAGTGAGTGTGAATGTGTGCGTGTGTACATGCCCTTTCCACTCCAGAGTCACTGTAAACATGTCCGAGTGAGTGTGACATGGTACTGATGAGTTATTATACATTTTGATGGATGTGAGAAACACAGGAGGGCTGCACTGGAGGGTGGAGGGGTCACACGTGTCACACTTACACCTATATACACCTAGGTGTTCATATCTCTCCCCCTCTGAATGAAGTCTTTGGGTGGAGATCTCTTTGAAAATCTGTTTATGCATACAGATTTTCAAAGAGATCTCCACCCAAAGACTTCATTCAGTCACATCAAACCAAATAGACAAATTAATTTATTTTCCAGAGTAGACTATTTTTTGGCTTACTTCTTTACGGGCCAGAAATGTATATTGTGAGAGAGGCCTGTGTAGGGAGAGAACTATCCTTATAAACTGCATCATCAGATGAGAGCAGGCTCCAGGACTGCAAAGATCATTGCAGCCCAAAGAAAAACCTTGTCTAGCTAAAAGAGGGGGGCTGCACAACTTCAGCACAATCACAGTACAGACAACTGCTCACTATTGGGATTGCACTCAAAAATGCCTTATAGATGGATGTAGCTTATTCAAAATTTCTAGTTTTTACAAAAGATGTATAACGTTTTTACAAAGATGTGAAAAAAAGTGCCAATTCTCATAGACCCATATTCATATTTGAGTAACATCAAAATGTACTTACACACAGATAATTGTGCCTCAGACTTACCAATTAATTTGGACTTATCAATGGATTTAGATGCATGCACATAAGTACTGAGGTAGTTATGTGCATGTATTGAAGTTTCAAAAAAGAAAAAGTCTCACTACACTGCTATACAGACTGATTTTCCCTTGTCGGATATCCACTCCTGCCTGTAGCTGTTTTAGGGTCAATGCCACTGTGAGACACGTTTCTTTCAAACACAACTTTTCCTCACAAAATTTCATGTCTGCAGGCAAGAAAACTGCAAAAACATGAAGGTGTATGGCTTCGTTAAAATACAAAAAGTAAATAAAAAGCCTTGGTACATGATTAGAAACAAGACCAACACATGAAACCTCCCACTAGTCTTCCTCAGGGTCAAACCCTGGATTTTATCAGGTGAATCAAGGGTAGAGCCCAATCATTTTTGGCAAATTCATACATTTGATAGACGTCTATGTTTATATGACTGATGTGCCTGTGTGTGACTGTTTAACCCTGAGGAAGATTGCAATGAAGCGTTTTTTTTGAGTTTTGTTTCTTTTATTCTCTACTCTATAGACCACATGCGTTACTGTTTATGGTGCAGAATAGAGCCTGGATCGGGACAAATTTTTCTGTCCGAACCCGGCCCGAGCCCGACAGGTATTAAGAAATTTGTGTCCAAGTCCGACAGTTCAAATCTCATTTCTTTTCTCATACTAATGACACCGACACATGTACGTATGTTTGTATGGAAAGCCTGCTTTTATTAAGCAACTGTAAGGCACTCAGAAATGTTAACAGATGAGCGCATCAGCGCACACACGGGGCAACAAGCGCACGTTACCCCACACACACACAGCAATATAATTGAAATAACAAAAATGGCCCAAGCTAACAGAACAAAATCCCAAACATTCACACAAGAGGTTCTGTGGACCTGTATAGGTCTCTTAATGAAATTCAAATCAAGACGAGTGTCCCCAGCGAAGTTTTTTGAAATGAAAATCACTCTTACCATTTTCCTCGAAAACGGTATAGGCTACTAAACTGCAACATGGGATTCTATTTACATAATCGATCCATCAAAGTTTAGGCTAATCCATGTTCTTATGCAGAAAAAGGATTGCATCAACGGTGGATAGGTTCAAGGCTGTCCTCTGCTCAATCGTCCTGCCAGCAGCGCTGAAGTTGCGCTCACTGCTACTGCTGCTGGCTGGAATGGCAAGGATGCCGCGGGCAAGGACACTAAGCTTCGGGTAGTTGAGTTGCTGATCTCAACACCAGCCCAAAACATCTGTCGCCCTGCATTGCATGATTTCCAGTCGAGTACTTCTCGACTTCGTCTGTGGCGGCGGCATCTGCCACAGGTACATTTTCCCACTCCTCAAAGTCAACTGCAGCCTTCTTGGGCGCAGGTCTTTCTCCTTCAGTGGCGGCCTTCTCAGTGACTTCTGAGCTGTCGCCGAACCTCCAGGTGAAGGTTGTCTCTCTCTGAATGGGACAACATTTGGAGCTAGCTATATTTAGGCCAAAGGAAAGTTGCGATTTTTTGGAGCTCTTGGATCTGCACTTTATGCAAAATCCAACTGAGATGCCGCTCGTGGATGATGGCTTGATAGGGGCTGTCAGGTGTCTCTGTTGCAGTGACGCTTCAGTCGCTCAAACCACAGAAACACCAGGTTTATGGTTGGGTACTGGTCCCCTTCAAGTTCACGCTGGGCATTATAAAAATGGTTGCAGGAACTCGACAAGAAAGTCAAGAACATCTGGAGATATGGCATCGATCCGCCAGCTCTCTGCGCGGTCATCCAGTTTTTCGCGCATTTCTTCATAAACCGAGCAGACAGAATTTAAGGTCAGATATACCGTGCTAAACCTTGTGTCTGCCATTTGGATGACGTTTTTTGACAGCAAAGCTGCCATGCCCCTCTCTGACATAATTGACCAGCGCCTCGGTAGCTTGCAGAGTCTCTGCAACAGTCGGAGCATCTTGGGCCAGTTGTGTGGGGTCCAGGGTGTGTCGCATCACTGTATTGTAAAGGTGATCTTGGCAGTCAAGTCTTCGATATGATCTGAGGGCACGGATGATGTTTGAGCCTTGGTCTGTCACCCACACCACTTTATTCAGCAGACTCATATCCAGGCCATACTCTGTGAGAAGTCTGATGATCTCTCGCCTAATATTCTCCCCCGTCTTAGCCTCTTCCAGTGGGAATGTGGCTGTTGTCAATACTGGTCCATCCATCCATCTTCATCCGCTTATCCGGGGTCGGTCGCGGGGTAGCAGCTCCAGCAGGGGACCCCCAAACTTCCCTTTCCCGGGCCACATTAACCAGCTCCGACTGGGGATCCCGAGGCGTTCCCAGGCCAGGTTAGAGATATAATCCCTCCACCTAGTCCTGGGTCTCCCCCGAGGCCTCCTCCCAGCTGGACGTGCCTGGAACACCTCCCTAGGGAGGCGCCCAGGGGGCATCCTTACCAGATGCCCGAACCACCTCAACTGGCTCCTTTCGGCGCAAAGGAGCAGCGGCTCTACTCGAGCTCCTCACGGATAACTGAGCTTCTCACCCTATCTCTAAGGGAGACGCCAGCTACCTCCTGAGGAAACCCATTTCGGCCGCTTGTACCCTGGATCTTGTTCTTTCGGTCATGACCCAGCCTTCATGACCATAGGTGAGGGTAGGAACAAAAACTGACCGGTAGATTGAGAGCTTTGCCTTCTGGCTCAGCTCTCTTTTCATCTAACGGTGCGATAAATTGAATGTAATACCGCACCTGCTGTGCCGATTCTCCGACCAATCTCCCGCTCCATTGTCCCCTCACTCGCGAACAAGACCCCAAGGTACTTGAACTCCTTCACTTGGGGTAAGGACTCATTCCCTACCTGGAGAAGGCACTCCATCGGTTTCCTGCTGAGAACCATGGCCTCGATTTAGAGGTGCTGTCAATACGGTGCTTATTTTAAATGCTTGTGTCACAAAATGGCAAGTGATGGTCATGTAGCTTAATTTGTGGTAGTCCTCCGTCCACATATCCGTTGTCATTCCAATCGAATTCACCTCAGTCAGAATGTCATTTAGCTGCTCAACCAGCTTTGTGCGTTTCTCTGTTGCCAGCACACGGCTCCGTTTTGACACAGTGGAGGGGTCAGGCAGTACCTCCTGCGCTGCCACTGAACCATAAGTAGCGCCGACGTTAAGCTCCTGGGCCAACTTAATGAAACCCCCTCCTTCAATGGAATGAAATGGCCTTATGTCTTTACAGCAGTACTCCACGCATTTTTCAGTCAGTTTTTGTTTGGCTTGCTGAGGGATCTTTCTTGAGGTACTACTAGCAAAGGCAGTGATGCTCGGCTGCTGTAGCCCAGGTGACTTACAAACGTTATCCACATGACACTGCATGGAGGAATTCCCAGTCCTCTTGCTATCATATTTCCTGACAACTCCACAACCCCTACATTGAACATAACCAACAGGTTCATCGCTATTGGCCTTGACAACTATGTAGAAATACTTCCACACAGTAGACTTTCCTTCATTTTCAGTGGTTTTAAAATCTCCTGAGGCCAACTTCTTTTTAACGACTTCCATCGTTGCGCTCCGAGCTCTCAATGCGCTGCGGCATGTAGCCTGCCTGATATGCACGTGTTGTGTTCACGTGTCAAAACTATAAACAAATTTCCGCAATCCGCATTCACAGGAAGACTGATGTCAGGTTAAGATTTTAAATGTATTTTAAAATCACAAAAACGAACCTTTGCATCAAGTGAAACCGACCCATACATAAGTTGTTTTAAATTTTAAATGTTCAATGCCTTATGCCATCGTGCTGATGTGACCGAGCCCGACCCGAACCCGACCATAATTTCTAAATATCTGTCCGAACCCGTCCCGACCCGTCGTGTACCGTCGGGATCAGTCGGGCTCGAGTCGGGTATCCATGCCTTAGTGCAGAACTAAATGACACTCCCGCTCATTATGTATACAGCCAGTCATTTACTGCTGTTCCTCCATGATCATACATATGCACAAAGAAGGAAAACGGTTTTCACACCCTGAATGGATGTTGCTTACAGACTATTACTGTATTTGGAGATCCTTGATCTGTGCCCTAATTCTGCACGCTGAATTGCCAATTTGATGTGTGTGGTGTTTCCAGGACTTTCTTTTCTCCCTAGGGAGTTGGGGAGGTTTATATTATGAATACATTCAATAAAAATAAACACAGCCATGTCCTACAATTCTGAGATTGTTTAGATTCATGTACGTTCATTTGCGTATTACTTTTTACTACCAAATGATTAGGTTGAGAGAATTTGTTATAAAAGAGTTTGTTAAGAGAGATACCTCTTTTAGAGTTTTGGAATGCTTCCTGTTTAAGTTTCTTTTTTAAAAGTATATATTTTTCCCCATTTGATTTTGTAAGCAAACTAGCATGCATATTCTGATATTATTTTGGAAATTGTGCCATATATCCAAAATGAGAAAAACTGCCATTCATGAGCCCTACCAGCTTGTTATATTCTTTGTGCACTGTGGTAACTGCCTAAATGTAAAGAAAGCAATGAAAAAATAAAAAACTAGCCAACAAAAGGTTAAACTCATGTTGTGCATGATAAGCACCGTGTACTTTGTACAAAAATGATGTGCCAACATGGATCCATTGGCTCTAGACGTTCACTGTCACTGACTGTGTATTCTACGGTTTGTTATTCTGAAGTATACAACAGCATGGAGGGGAATCCATTCACCCATCCCTCAAAGATTAGACAGCAATTACAGTCCTCTCTCGGCCCACCCACCCCCCCTCTTCCTTGTTGGTGAACTGCTGGTGGTTTATGTTCAGAATGGCTTATGTTAATCAGTTACTCAATCAAAATGGAGTTAATGAGCG
The DNA here is from genome assembly GCF_031162955.1 of Sander vitreus. NCBI lineage: Eukaryota > Metazoa > Chordata > Actinopteri > Perciformes > Percidae > Sander > Sander vitreus. The sequence continues at coordinate 18,125,507 of NC_135862.1, read as the reverse complement.
TCAGTCACAATGGTCCTCATTTACAAAACAAACGTACGACAGAAAACAAGCGTAAAACCGACGTACGGACACTTCCACGCAAAGCTAGGCATTTATCAATATGGACGTGAGCGGAGGCTACGATCAAATCTCACGTCAAGTTTAAACTTGTGTACGCAAGTTTTCGAATCAGTGTGGACTTGCGGTGCAGCATATAATCAGTTTAACAGGAGAAGTCATCAGTTGATCACTTATCGGCAATGGCAGACCTGGCTCTTTTAGAAGACCTCTATGCGCTGGTACAACAGTGGACACGGGCCACGGTGGAGCACGCCATTGGATTGATTAAGGCTCTGTCTTGCATCAGCAGGGGGGACCCTACTATACACGACAGAAAAGTCTGCAACATTGTTTTAGCCTGTGGGGTTCTGTACAACATTGCACAGGAAAACAGGGTGCCATAAATGTAATGATGGAATCAGATGACCCGATGCCCAGAGAGCAGTGTCCATCACAGCCCCAACTGGGGCTATACGAAGGAGACAGGATATTATTCATCACTTTTAAAAAGGTATAGTGTTATGTTTGGCAATGATATTCAATACAGGAAACATGACGATGCACAACATTTAATTATTCTTCAGGTTTTAGTTTCTCTTTTAAAGTGTCGTTAATTGCCACAAGTGAATGATTTATTGCTGCCATTGACCAACATATTTCGGCTTGTTTTTCCAGCCCCTCTGCTGTCAGGAGACAGGGTCAGGGTGGTGGTCCAGCACGGGGGGCAGAGGACAGTCGCTCTCTCACACAGCACACGGTTGCCTGGCTCTGACTCATGAAAACAAACATGAGTAAAATAAAAGACTGAATAAACTCCGCTCCTGTGCGTTTATTTAAATATAGGTACACCATGTAGGCCTAAGAGATTGCAATATAAGCCTGTATATTACTATTAGGACTTTAGTATACATAAGTCAAGGATGTATTTAAATAAACTTTAGCTGGAGTCCGATTTACTACGGCAACACTGTTGAACGCATCAGTGATCCCTTTCCATTCCGCATTCTTTCTACAGCCTTTAATAACAGTTTCCAGGCTGCCAAATAGTATACACGTTAGTGCAAATGAACCTGAGATATCAGGGTTTCAATCTCCACCTCTGAAAAGTGCCGCTTCTTAGCTGGATTACGTCTCGCCATGTTGTAAATTGTAGGGGCGAGGCCTCAAAACCCAGAATATACTGGGACATATTTAAATTGGATTGTTTCCAGCCACTGCATTTATCAATGTATAACCATTCTCACACTCCGATTGGTGTGATACGAACGTTTCATAGATCACACGTGAAGTCGTAAGAGGATTTCTGCGCTGGTTTATAGGTTAGGTTGATAAATGAGGGCCAATGTGAGTGGTTTACGCACACACACACGAAAATGCTGACATGGGACACAGGGGTGTGCAAAACAAAAAAAATTTGATTCATATGGTTTAATGTCTACTGCAATCACATGGGAATATTAACTACATTTACATACTGTGAATCGTTTTTGAATCAATCTTGAATCGAATCGTGACATTTTCTGAATCGTGCACCCCTACTGGGACATGTAGCTTTAGCCTTACATTTTTTAGGGTGATATCATGTATGCCATCCAGGAATCCCTTTCACAAGATTCTTGTTTTAAAACAAGTCAACTTGAAACGTTAAAAACTCAGCCTGAGGCAAAGTTTTCAACCAACTCATGGAGCCATTTGGCATGCATACATACTGTACATACTATAATCTCCTAGTCAACTTGTATCTGTTGGGAGATCAAGATATCACTGTATTTTTCTTCACCACCTTTCCATGGTTATGCTTATTATTGACCAGAGCACTCACTTGATGCGGGGCAAATATCTGACTCATTAGCATCGCATAATTATTCTGCATGGAAGAAGAAAAAAAAAAAAGCATCCCACTCTCGTTTTCCATCTTGCTGTTTACTTCTCATCACTCTCTCCGTTTCCATTCTGCCTCATGTTTCACATTTCCCTCTCCCACAACCATTTTCTTCCCACTCCCATTTCTCACCTTCCTCCATCTCTCCCGTTCTTTCCCTTATCCAATCATTATCAGTCTTTGAGTCTCAGTATCAATCTCCATCTATGTCTCTCTGTTTGGAATTAATCTGAGGGGTCTTTCCTGATCACCAAGCTTCATCTTTCTCTTTCCCCCTTTCCTTCATTATTTCTCTATGCACAACATTAAACTCCCACATGCGGGACGAGGAGGAGATCGCAGAGGTGAATCAGAGAGGGGAAAAGGAAAGAAGGGGAGGAAGGATGAAGCAGCAGAAGGCTGAGAGAACAAGGGTTTAGCTACAGTATGTTCATTGGAAGCTGTCAGCTGCAATCTATTTCATGATGCATCATCTGGGTTTCTTTGCCCAGTGACATCTTCGCCAAATCCAGTTCTCTGTTTTCCAACCTATTCTCTCTCTACTTTAACCTTTTCTCTTTTCCGCCTTATCCTCTTCTGTCTTTATTCAGCTCTTTCCCCTTCCTGCTTACTTCTTCTCATCTTCCAACTCCTTCACCCTCTTTCAATCTTCTCTCTGCTCTCTGATCATATACAGATGTTATGCAGTCAAACCCTTTCATGGGAGTGCTGGAAGTATGGTGGGAGTGTCCTCTGAGCAAGAGCCTTGCTGAACATTACAGCATTCTGTCAAGTTTTCTCTTTCTTTCTATGAGACAGACCCATTTTATAAGCACAGTGCAGAACCTGCAGTCTGCCCTTCTGCCAAATCGTCTAAATGAGCTGGGGCTTAAGTGGTGCCAAGGTTCACCTCGAGTGGGCTGAGCCTGGTGAGGCCAAGCCTGGAATAGGTATGCAAATAGTGAGGACTGGGCAGGGCAGCTCACGCCCCAATGGACTGAGAATGATACTTAGTGCAAGTTCATTCAGAAGCTATACCAAAATACTGTGATGGAGATACAGTGATGGACATTAATTACTTAAAGCAACACTAAAGCACTTTTCCCGCTTCGGTCTCCCTACATGTTGGAAGCGGAATTGTCCATTACATTACGCAAGTATGCCAGATCGGGTAGCGCATCTGTAGTTCGAATGAGACATGACAGCAGTAATGACAATTCCACTTCCAACCTGTAGGGGGACTGAAGTGGGAAAAGTGTTGTTTTATACTGGAAATTGATGAAACATGTATTGATGAGCCACACAACAGAACAAAATCAGCCTGCAAGTAATTTTGGAATGCTGATCTGCTTTTTAAAAAGACACTTCAGTGACCGAGTAAGACCAAGCCAAACAGCTGGTGTAGAACCATTGTCACACACAGAGAGGGACAGGGACAGACTCTCTAATAGCCAAGTCCAGTCTTTTCCCCATCAGCAATTCAGGCATGAAGGTTGATAGTATTGAGTGAGGATGCTGGCTGATAATTATGGCTGATGCCCTGAGCTCCCTGGGGCTTCAAGCAGAGATGCTAGTGAGACGTAAACTATAATGGGACCTGAAATCCTCACACGGAGAGCTCTCCACATCAACGATCAAAGGTTGGGAGGATTTATAGCAAGCCTGACGTGGGGGAAGGCCACCATGTTGAGTGCACAACTGGATATGGAAAGGAGAGTCATAAAACTATCAGAGAGAGAAAGATACATATACATTGTTGATGTTCACTTGTATATGCATGCACCCCTGCTACTCAAAAAGGAAATGTTTGTGTGACAGGCCCAGAGACTTTACATGGTAAGATTGTGCAGGATATTTGTAAATGAGCTGTTGAGTTGCCGTTTGTAGATCAGTGACATTTCAAAAGGTTCTCTACAAATCTCAAAATTGTTTATGACACATGTTGTATTTTAAATCTACTTCAACCAGTGCCCCAACAGGAATAAAGCTACAATGAATAACTTTGGCAGGTAGTTGGGTCATCTGGCAAGTTGACCCAGAAGTATCCGCTGTGCAGTTCATTACAACAGCGACAGGGATTTCCAGTGCAGGTTTCTTTTTTTTGGCCAATCAGAGTAATAATGATAAACTAAAACAATTAAAATTTGATCTCAAAGACATAAAATCTAGGCTAAATCCTACAACTATCTACAAATTTTGTGTTTGTAAATTTGTAACATACATCACGGCCATAATTTGTCATTGTACAGTAACTGGAAACCTGCACTTTCATGCGTTGCATCATCATTTGCACCTTTATTTGTTTTAAATTTTTTTCTATTTTCTTGATTTTTTTTTTTTTTAATTCTATCTTAGCTGAGGTAGAGGTTTATGCAGATGTACGGTACAGGGGTTGATGCATAGACTGTATAAGTGAAGCTAAAACGTCTCTAATCACCCCCTGGTGGCTGGCTGCGGTATAGGTCATAAATCTCCCCCCCTTCATGTTGGCGGATGGGACACGGGCCAAAAAATAAATAAATCAAAGAGCACATCAAATACATTTTTCCAAAAGATGGTTTCTGTCATGTTATTTTTTTTAAAGAACATTTTTTGGGCATTTTTAAGCCTTTATTGACAGGACAGCTCAAGAAATGAAAGGGGAGAGAGGGGGGAATGACATGCAGCAAAGGGCCACAGGTCGGAGTCGAACACTGGCTCGTTGCGTCGAGGAGTAAACCTCTATATATGGGCACCCGCTCTACCAACTGAGCTATCTGGGCGCCCATTTTATGTAGTTATTTTCACACTGATGTTTGTTGAAATGTTCATTTTTCTGATAAGTTTGGTTTTTATTAGTAATTTTATGCTATAAAAAACAAGGTGAAACGTCATGATTGATGGCTGTAAATGACTCGCGAATGGTCAGGTGAGTGTATTTGCGGGATTTCAATACAGCGGCTCCACCGCCCAATCACTACTGCGCAAACGCTGGCTCCAAAAGATGCAGCGCCCGTATCCAGGATATCTTGGCTTCACTTTTGTACAGTGGGGGATTGTGGAGAGGAATCCAGTCCATCTTTGTATACAGTCTATGGTACGTATAGTGCAGGGGAAGTTTTACTCACATGTCCTCCGGTGTCCAATGTAGGAGGACCTTCACCTTGCCAGATCCCTCTTTCCTTCTGGCTAGCACCTGCACAGAAACAAATCAAGCAAAAAACAGTTGTGGCACTCACAATTTCATTGTATGGGTCGCTGTGCAATGACAATAAAGGTTTCTTATTTCACTCAGTAAGTATGTTGTTGCTGTACTGTTTGCATAGCCAAGTTACCTGTAACCAGCTTTGCCAATGTAAAGTAACCAAAAATAGACAGGCATATCATTTAACCCTACATATGTTTAATTTCAAGATGGTCTGATTTTACAAACGTCTGATTAGCATAAATGTTAGCATTATCTCCTGTCTGTTGAGAACAGGCTTTAAATACATGCCCCCATCCTGGCCTCATCTCTCTAACAAATGAGGCTACATGCTTCAAACATCTCACGAAGTGATACAGTGGCTGATCATTACACTAATAATGTGAGCACTCTTAATAATGCATGCAAGAGCTCAGTGAGATTTTTCTATTTTCAACGCGATCTATTCCACATTCCCCTGCAACTTACTCTAAACCAAGGAATCAAAATTTGAGCATTTAGACTTAACTAAAAACTGCTTATTGCAGCTGACATTCTTGAGAGCCAAGAAAACACGGAGCAGTTATCACTGTAAATACGCCACTGCTCTTGATGTGGATAATGTCCAGCACCAGACACTTCAATGCTTTAGAGAGGAGCGTGTCTGATGGAGACTAGCACCCACTTTCTAACATTTTCTGCATAACATGGCAAGTTGTGTTCATTTCATCTGTGTTTTGTCACCTGGTTTAACTACTCGAGACTTAATCTGCCAACACAACCTCAAACTTCAAGGCCTTTCTTCTTACAGTTGAGACAGAAAATACAGTTGAGACAATACCAGATTTCCTGAATAGTTGGCCCTTCTCATGCATAACATTTCATCCATCATGCCTTGTTGGTTTATCGTAAAACTGGTCTGGAATTCACAAATATTGTCAGTGGGGGAAAAGTAAAGCTAGAAAAATAACCAGGAGAGTCAAAAATAGCCAGAGATATAACCTCTTGCGTCAATGGTCTCCTTTTTTGTTCAGAATGTCTATTTTTAGGATAGGGAATGAGCTGTGAAGAACTTCACTTACGCACATGAATATCTGAAATAATTTTTGCGACTCGAGGGACTGGCTGCGGCATTGATGGAAACTGGTTTGAGGACAGGAGAAACAAGGCTCGACTGAGACAATCGACACAGGCAGAGACAGAAAAAAAAAAAAAGAATTACTCTCCTCATTTTATAGCTTTTGTTGCCCTCCCAATTTTAAGCCAATTTTTTTTTTTTTTTTTTAACTTCTTGGAATTTTGCGTGAAACTCTTTAAAGAGATAAAAAGAACAAGTAGGCAGAGCAACTCAGCAGTAACAGCATCAGTCACAAAGCAGAAAAATGACTTGAGCATGTCCCGCTTTAACAGAAATACTGTTGATGTGAAATCTAAACCCTACTGTACCTAGGACCTATAAAAACAAATATGCGTACTACAGTCTGACTTTGAATAGGCATACATTTGTAGCGATTTTTGCATCCATTTCCCTGTTAGTGAATCATAGAAAGAGTGGGATAAAGCAATACATGAAGTTGACGTTACACGGACCCCGCTGGCCGGTGTTCTCTGACACATGTATGCAAACATGTTAGTATGAAGTCACTGGTTAGACTGCGAAGTCAATAGGCTCGTTCAAGATGAACTGCGCCTCGCCTGTAAAGTGGACGAGAGCAGGCAGCAGCAGCCGGGGGCGGTGACAAAAACCCGCTGTCAAGTCGGACAGTTTCCAGCAGCTTTCAGGCTGAACAGGAAGTGACCGAAACACTGTGGTCCGATTCAGATTTAATAAAATGTTATCAGACCCATATAGCAGCTTTTACACAATCTCCAGTTGTTTTAATTATGACAGAGTAGCTCTCAAAATGCTGTAGATGATCCGTAATCAGAACGGATTTAGTCTCTCTGACTTGTAAACGTCACTATCAGTCACAACATGTGGTTTGAATAACAGAATAAACCTTTAAATCAGACGAATAGCAGTTAAAATCCCTCCAATTCAAAATCAATAAAAAGTTTATATAAAACGTCATCATAATGAGTCGATTCTGAACCAATCAGCTGTTAGATCAGCTGAGAGGCCGGCGTTTCCCAGCATGCCCTGGGTCCACCTGGGTCTTTCAGTCGGTGAAAAGCAAGTGCACTGCCTGCGTCTCAGAACTGCAGCCGGCTTCATCTCGTGAGGTTATCGTTGCCCACGTGTGCATGACGTCAGAGCAAGTCGGACACAAATCTAACCGGCATGCATTGGGCGTCGATCGCCGGTGATCAATTCTGCGCAGACCTGGCTCATCTCGAACGAGCCTAATGTTGTCCCTCTCTTGCTCCATCAGTGCGATTACATGCAATTAAGGAACCGGGTTACACTCCGCTTTCTCCAGTAAACCAATTTCTTAAATGTCATGTAAACGTAAAATTGAAACCGGATTCTCTCAGGAAGATTTCTTCTGATGAACTCCCATTTATACATGAAAAAGGGTTTCTAATCAGCATACTACGGTGGCCGACAGGGGCAAACGCCCTGCAACTTAAGAAAACACATGCAAATAGACAAAACACTAGCAATTTAAGAAAACATCTTCATTAATTTGACAACACATGCGCAGCATTTAGCAAACGCGCTGCAAATGCACACAACCAAACATAAAAACGCACTGTAAATAAAAAAACGATGCAAAAAGAAATTTCAATTTTATAGTCAAACACAAATTCTGTAAATCCCCACTTAGTTTGTCTCTTGTGCTCATTAAGCCATATGAGGAATCACAAAAGTTTGAAATTCTTGTCTCAATACTTAAATAACTCTTAGCTTTTATTTTATCTACTTACTTTGTCTTAATCATTCATTATTGTAGAGACTTGGTAAAAACCTATACATATAATTCTTTATATAACATAAAACAGTTTTTTTCTATTACATTTGTGTTGTGTGACTGTACATACAATGTTAAACTCTTGGTCTCACTGTATTAAATATTGTGTATTTAAGTGAAAGAAAATTCTGTCACTCTATCAGATAAAAGTAACAATAATAATCTTTAAAGAAATACATGTGAGGTTTGTTAGTCTGCCAAAGAAAAAACATATTGCTTGTTCTTTATTTATAGAGATCAACTTAAACTGCTATTAGAGACCCCTCTTTGACATTTCTAAATAAGTCTTTAAAGATGCAAAAATTCCTTTTTAGCTTTTCAGAGCACTAGTCTTGCCTCATAAATTAACATTGCTGCTAGCATCCCACCAGGGCTATGCTGGCTCGTGCTGCTGCTCCATGGTAGACCCCCATGAGGGAGAAGAGACAACTTCTCAGAATCAACAACAGGGCCTGGCTGCAACATTAGCCTAAATCCTGTGCTGGCAGCAATGGGCCCTACAGTAGCGTCTCAGTGCACCAGCAGCTGATTCACTGCCCTTTTAATTAAAAATGCATAGCTGCTAACCTGTGCCCTCGGGCTCCTCACAGCACCAGGTTAATAATCACAAGCTCAGGCTACACTTGAAGAGGCCATGACCATGTATGTAAAGGCTGAAGATGAAGAAGTGAGCTTGTGTTTAAGCAGCATGAAGTGATTTGTGAGCTGAGTGGTTTGATGATGGCAGTTGGTGCTTTAAAAAGGACAGATCTTAATCCCCCATATACCCATGGGTGGGGGGAAAGAAAGAAAGAAAGAAAGAAAGAAAGAGAGCGAGAGAGAGAGAGCGAGAGAAAGAAAGAAAGAAAGAAAGAAAGAGCGAGAGAGAGAGCGCGAGCGAGAATTAGTGTGGCTCCAAAACAAGCGAAAGCCAGGGGAGAGCAGGCCTGCTAAAACTGGGTGCCTGTCTAGTGTCAGGGGGTCAAGCTGTGGATGACGCAGATTGGCGCAGTAGCAAAAATATCCCATCATAAAAACATGACTGAGCTGCTCTGGCGTGTCAGGAGGCCCCCTGGCCAAACTCATCTCCACAGGCCTGGGAGGGTCTGCTGGGGCCCAGGGTCTGAGGCAGTGCCGCAGTCCTACTCCACCACAATCCTCCAGAGATTAGAGCTGAGGAGAATGTATACCCAACTGGCCAGATCTCTTTCCGATTCCATGACCCTGAACTTCACTTAACCCCTTTTCCTTTTTCTCCAAGTCGCTGTTGCTTTCCATTTGTTTCTCTCCGTACCCTGCCTGGCTCTTGCCCTTTCTTAATCTGTGTCCAAATGTGTGGTTACATCTCTTAACCTCTTCCCAAGCTTTATCTTCTTTTCTTTTAAAATTCTTGGCTGCTGGTGATCAGTTGAGGTTTGTACAGAGCAGAGCAGGGAAGACTTGAAAGGGACTAAGCTAAGAGCAGACAAATACTCTAGTGAGGATAGTGCCGATGTCTACACTGTCAACAGGAACAGAAGCATTAAAAGGTAGGGTTGGTAACTATTTCCAATATACACTTTTTATTTATCGTTTGAAATGGTCTTTACACCCCAACAGCAATAAATTAATTAGTTATGGTCTCTGAAAAAGGAGTGTAAAAGATCTGTCATTTGTAGCTGCTGTAATCCTGTAGAAAATGCCCACCAATTACTGCCTCGCGGTCCGCTTGGACAGAACCAATGAAATGCCTCCTTGTCCCGCTGTGTGTACTCTACCCCTCACGTGTACAAGCCTGAGATTAATGGGCCTTGTCGCCGCATTGCAAACGTGTTTGTTTTAAATATTCGGTATGATAATATTAGCTGTTTGCTTACCGGTGAATGAGACCTGAAGTAAAATTGTCGTCCTTTCTTCGCTCTGAAGCAGCTTGTGCACGTCTGTGTGTGGGTCTGAGCCCCAAGGGCAGGGAGAGGGGTTAGACAGAGCCGCGAGGAGATGCTACTTTCAAATCTTGCTAGCTCTTCAACATTACCAACCATGTCTTTAATAGTGTCTTTCTGTGAGTAAAAGTTAAAACAACGGAGCTTCAATATTACTATAGTTTACTGACCGAGTAGAATCGGTGTGACAATTCTTCTTGTATGGAGGTTTTTGTGGAGACAGAGTGCTCCCTAGTGGAACTGCACAAGAAAAGCAGTCATTTAAAAAAGCTGCCATTGACATCCAGAATGTCATTATAGTTAACCTCCCTAAATATAGAATGTATTCCTTCAATCTTTGAAGCGTCAGTAGGAGATGGAGAATCTATCACTGGAAAAATATTTTTTCCAGTGAGTGCTCATATGAGCCCTCAGTAAGGTGCAAAGGCATGTAAGAGCTCATTAATGTATCACGCACTGAGCTAAGAATGGACCACGAGCACCATACACAACAACAATCCAATTGTCTTTCCTGTGAAGCGTGATTCAGAGAAAAACAACATCAAGCCTTGGGGCAATCCACAAGGTTCACTTTAAGTGCACCAGGAAGACATCTGCAGTGATCAGAGGCCGATTTTCAAATAGTGATTCTTTCATGCCCCCTGTCGTCTAAAAAGGAAATAACATAACCGGGCAAGAATGTATTCACTCATTTGCAGGACAATTATTCCAGCTAAAAAGGTGCAGATTAAACTCATTACTCCGTCATTCTCTGTGTTTTGTGCTAAATGAAAACCTGATAAGAATGCAGCCGCTGGAAACGCGTTCGGCACACACACACAGTTATGACAGTGTTTACTACATTATGTCTATAACTGAGACCTTTAAATATATGGATGTACAGATTAAAACTGTTTATGAATTAAGTAAAATAGAATCCTCACTGTCAGGATATTTTCAGCCTTTGTGATGTGACAATTAAAAAAAAAAAAAGGGAATTGTTTAGACCTTTCAAAATTTGAGGTAGCCCTAAATAACTCCATAGTTAATGGACACAAAAATCCTAGTACAGCTCACATTTTAACATGCTGATTAGGAGTGGGAAATCAATTATTTTGAATATTTTGCACAGATTTGACCATAAAGCAGAGGAAAGCATCTGGTGATTTCTCACGTAAGTATCAAACGCAAGTAGCTTTGTGGGCGGATCTCGGGCACTGTTGCTATTATACCGGCGGGATAAATGACTCTTGCGCCCGAAGCAAATCTAAAATTGGTTGGTCTGAAGTAGCTACATTACTCATAGGTGTGGTTTGGGTGGAACGTGCAATAAACCAATCGGAGCGTTATCTCACATTCCCTTTAAAAGCAGGCGCGCTTGTTCCATGGCGGATTGCTGTTATAATGGCGGATTTGCTAGGTGCACGCTCTTAATACATTCATGGGGGCACGCCAGGAGCGGTTCACAGCCAAGGAGACCGACGTTTGCTATCGATTTTTCTTTTTGACAAAATGTAAATAAAGAAATGTCACAAAAACATACTTTCCGATGTTTTGGGCTCACTCTCACTAAATCCTGAGGTTATGAATGCACGGTGATATTTTTGCAATGTAGTCTAACATTAGACCAAGATTACCTCACAATAGACAATGCAGCTCTTCAGTCTCTCCTCTCCCGTGCTGCTGCTGCTGCTGCTGGGGCATTTGGGTTAAGTGGCATCGGCACATGCAGTTCAACATCACATCTCCTTAAGTCCTCTAATATTTCCTCATTTATGTCATCAACACATCCATGATTCATGGAAATGTGTAAAACAAGTTCATATTTTTCCTTGTATTTATGTATGGTTTGCAAAAATGGGAACTGCAAAGTGTATACGCCCACTCTACATTACGGCCAAGCATGCCTTTTTTTTTTTTTTTTTTTCGAAACTGCAAAATAGCACTAGGGAACGTTTGTGCCGGAACACGCCTCCTCTTTTCGCTGAACCGCCCCCCGGGAGCGCAAGTTCATTCCCTAATTTACCGACGCGAGTCTGTGGAGGGAAAAGTCCGCTGTGCGTCGGGTGCAAAATAGGAATGATACATACGGTGTACATTCCTATTTTGTCAATTGCGCTGGGTGCAAGATAGGGCCTATTGTGTTTAAACCCATTAAACACTACAAGACATACAAAAGTAGCAAAGATGTGCACGGACTCACCGTGCTGTGGAAGACCACACTGTGGCCATTGCCCACACTTTCGATGTGGGTGGCGAGGTTGAGACAGATGGCCCTGTGGCGGATGGCATCCATGGTTTGGGCATCGAAGAAGTCGTGGGGTCTCGCTGGAGGAGGAGGACGGACTCAGATGAGAGCAGTCAAACAAACATACCAGGGTTCCCACTGTGGCCTGATATATCAAAACTAACTTTGTAACTAACCTAGGTCAGAATCATCTCATCTCTGAAAATGCTTTTCCTTTGAGGTTTTTAAATGCGGCTTTGCAGCAACAAAGAAGTGCAAATGTTTGTTTTTTTTAAAAAAAAAGGGGAGGTACAATTCCCCATTGAAAGCTGTAGTAATGAGAATCTTATGGTTAACTTTAGTGCTCTAAATAACTCACTGCACATATTCAGTGTTAAGGACACTCAGACCTCGTGGCATTTGAAGTGATTAGAAAACAAGGATTTTTGCAAAGCACTTTGTAGAAACATATCTACAAGTATCACATTAAAAACAGAAAACTTTCTCAAGAGACGGAAATGTATACACGTGGCTAAACAAGAACATTGCTTACAACGTTTACCACTAATAATCAATCAATCAATCAATCAAGCAAGCTTGGGAAAACAGTTGGCAATAACTTCAAGTACACACAAGTTGTTGCTAATGGACTGAAATACGCAAAACCACTGGTGTGGTCTCTTAATGGCCATAAAATTTTTCAACTAAAATTGTAAAATTCCCAGTATTGGGAGATATGTGTTTTACGCCAACAGTAGGAAACGTTCTATTTGTCTGTAAAATTTAAAATAGGATTTCACGTCACACAGATTTAAACATCAGTAAACACTATGATTACCGGAATTTCAAGACAAGCAGAGGTGTTCAAATAAGAAAAGAACTGAGTTTGCAAAATGCAGACACAGGCCATCTGAGGCAAACCGTGCCACAAGGGAGCGAAGTATCAGTATCAACCTGAGCAAACATGACAGTACCTCAACAATGTGTTCAGCTTATAATCCTTCCCAATAAAGAAAAGAGGGAAATCACAATGAGAAACATTTTAAAATAGGTTGAGTTTGCGTTCGAGTTCCTGTTTGGTACGTACGTAGGGTACACCTGCGTCTGTTCTTAAGTTTCTTTCTCTTGTTGAGTCCAGCTTTGGAGGGTGACTCCTCCTTGAGTTTGGCCTGGCCGGACATTTTGGAGGAGCTCTGCTGGTTGAAGTGGCTCGGGACATGGCGGGCTAACCCTCCTTGGGAAGCAAAGCTGGCATTGCAGCCACCAACTACACACTGCAGCAGAGCACAAAAACAGAGACTATTTGGTACGTTTGCCACTTAACAGGGTAAGAGGACAATTTTTTAAACAAACTACTTTTTAACACATTTTATTTAAATAGCATGGCAGAGTAGGTACTGGTACTTTGATGCATTCATTGGCACATACCATCACTAACACTTCCATACACATAAAGGGAACCGTCATCTGCAGACTTGTATATTAGTGAAACAAGTAAGATGATGGCTAAGTCTAGATATGTTGCAACCATAAATATTACACAAACAGAATATTATCATAGCAAAATGCACTGATCATCAGAATGTGGAGAAACAGCTGCAGATGTACATTGTATCAGAGTTAGTGTTTTTACCTTGAAGGGCTTATCTCCACTGTGGGTCAACATGTGTCTCTGGAGCCAACTTTGACTGGTGGACGGTGTGTTATACACCTTACAACCCTTCCATAGACACACAAACACCTGAGGGACAAAGAGAGACAGACATGAAGAGAGGAGCAGGAGAAAAGTAGAAAAAAAAAAGGGTTAGGTTAGTTGCCAAGACAGCTTAGAGAGGGGTTGTTGGACAGAAAGACAGAGAACTTTCTGGAATTATATACTGTACTTCAATTCTCTGGAGTCTGGGGACTTTCTTTAATGCAGCCTACAGGTGGAAGAGGTCAGAGTGTTTTCTGGCATCTCTTTTGTCTTAGTCAAGAAATAGAAAATGTCAAGATGTGACTGTAAACCTAAATTAATGCATTACATTAACGCGCACACACACACACACACATTCCATCCTCTGTTTTAAACGGTGTACAGCTCTTCATTTTAAAATGACATATTTTACACATTTTGTATTGTAAATTTATAGATTATATTTATAATTATTGACAGTAGCAGTATGTTTATTTTCTGCTCTTACTATGTTAAACAAATTCCTTGTATGTGAAAACCTACTTAGTTATAAACCCGTTTCTGAGTCTGACCATCATAGCTGATTACTTTTTCAAAATGTGATTGTGCAGGCTGAACCTAAAAAAAAAAAATTGGGTGGCATAACACATCAAGCAATCAAAAAACTGTCAGTTCACACAAAATCTGAAAAAAAATATCACTTACTGTACTATTGGTATCTAGCAATTTAGAAAAGTTTAGTTTGACATTTTCCAGGTTTTGAGATACGTCTCGACGGCAATAAAATGAAGGTGAATGTAACTTCATTTCATTTTGTTCACAACATTAATAAACTAGATTTAAAAAAAGTTGAAGAGCAACATCTTTCCAAATTCCCGTTACTCAAGATAATTCACAGAACGCAATGTGAACAGTTCTCAAGTGGCAGCCGAAAGTAGTTCCAATGCCACAGCGGTTTGAACCAACCCTTTAAAAAGGGGCACTATGCAGTTTTAGTGTGAAAAACTCCATCGCTACCTTGTTAGCCGGTTCCTGAATGGGCGTATGTGTGCAGTGCTGTGAAGCAATTTGTTGCATCGCGAGACCTGATATCACGCGATACTTCCTGACACTGAGGCCGGCAATTTGCCGGCCCAAAGTTTCAAGGGTGGTTTTTCAGCTCACAGGCGCTAGTGGGGAGCGAGACGACCACCATTCAACTCAAAAAAGTCATATAACCAGTCCAATGACTCCGAAGCTGTTCAGTTATGGTAAATTAAGCTTAAAAAAAAAAAATAAAAAAAACATACTGCATAGTTCCCCTTTAATACTCAATGGTTGAATGCAGTCCACTTGCAGCAAAACGTTCAACTCTGTCTTGGATGTCTGGACGGTCAATCTTAAGCTACGGCAAAAAAAAAAAAGAAAAGAAAAAAAAGGAACACTATCTTGCTTTGGCTACCTGGCAGACAGAATAAATGAGATCAACCTGAAGCTTGTCCAAAAGTTTAAAGTCTACTGACCCCTCCTCTCTGCCCATCCACATGAATGCCCCTGATATGCTCTGCCAGATCAGGACTTGAGTTGAAGCACTGCGGACAGAGGTCCCAGCAGCAGGAGTAGGCCACTGTCTTTGCCCCGGAGGAGCTGGCATTGCTCTGTCCGTTCATCATAGCAGGGGTGGAGCGCCCACTTGACACGGTGCTCTCCATCTCCATCAGGGTACTGCTGAGACTAAGAGAGAAGAGAGGGTTAGTGGGTAGAGAGAGAGGAAGAATACAGTCCCATTGTTATAAAACATGGGTGCTAAGGTCATCAAGAATATCTCCATAACTTAGATCAGGCTTTGCACAGCCCTGAAGAACAGGTGCAGATATTACAAGCCACAATGAATATCACCATGCATGAAAGCCTTCAGGCTGTAACTGATTTTCCATGCATGCCACTTCCATCACTCATGCCAAATCAAATTATATTGCCGTATTCAACGCTCCTAGATACTAGATTATTAATTTGTTGTGCTGTCAACATCGCCAAAGGGCTCATAGGCAATTAGTTGACTCTCATTCGACAACTGTCTGTTACTTGTTACAATGTCTAGTCTTTCTGTCTAGTTTTGGCCGGTTTTATTAATGGGATCTGTAGCTGTACCTTTCAATAAATGTCCTTTGGATGTTTGACTTCACTGTACACAATTATGTATGTGCAGAGTTGGACACTAGAAAGCTGTTTTCATATTCATCTGCTGAAAGTTTATATCTGTGCTCATCTTAAATCGGAGTTGAAGACCTATACCTACTAGATGATGTGTGACATAATTAGTTTGGAATCCAAAAATTAAATTTACACGTGTGTGATGGGGTTATCTGAAACTTCCTCCAAACATATGCTGAAAATTGACTTTTCAGTGAAGTAGGAGGACATCTTTTAAATAGCCTTAAGTATACAACAGTATACTTTTGTATATTTGCATATACGTAGTTTCTGGATTTTTCAATGTGGGAGGAGTAGCTGTAGATGCATTTTAAAAAGGTAGCGTTAGTTTTTTTTGTGGGAAAACCATAACAATTATTCAAGCAGAGCATTTTAATGTTTTTAAACATCTTTAATGTTACGTGTTATGAAAATATGACGTAAAGTATGAAGTTAAAATGACAATGAATGAGTGGGGTGATTTGGTAACATTTTTGGTTTAACATAATTGAGTAGCCTACATTTTTACATAGCTTGACCTATTAGCTAAGTACAAAAACTCCAATTAGAGCTAATTGTTACTGAGGATGGGGTGAAAGGACTAGCTAACTGTCCGCAGCTACTGACCCAATTGACCAAGAAGAACTCGACCAACCTGTCCTCTGAGTCCATACGGCTCAACGGTTCACCATCCGAGGATGATATCTCCACACTCGGCCGTCTCTTGTCGCCCAGCTCCCCGCTCCCGCCGCTGGGTTTCTCACCATCTTCACAAACTGTTTTGCTCTTTTCGCAGTTTATCCCCGAACCCTGGATGTCCTCTCTTGGTTCCTCCTTTGCTTCTTTCAATGCGTTATCGTTGGCTGGTTCATTGTTAACGCTACCTTCTCCGGGGCTTTGCTGTATCTCCTGCTTTAGCTCCGGTTCCTCAGGAGCGGCTGTTGCCACCTGGTTCACCGTTGCAGCAGCACTGTCCTCTGTTACCGCCTCCCTCTCGGCCTTGTCTACCGCTGTAGCGGGCTTCTCTTCGCCGGCCCCCGCGTTCACCTCTTCCATTTTCGGTTTTACGCTGCTGCGTGGTTCCTCTGTTTCCGGTTCTGCGAGGCCCTTTTCTTTCTCCTCGCTGTTGTCCTCGTTTGTCCCTGCGGGCGTTACATCGTTCTCAACACTCAGTGCGGGTGTTCCTTCTGGAGCCGCAGCAGCCATTTCAGCGGCGTACGTGCCGTGGGACACTTTCGGTATTAAAATTTACCCGTGGCACCCACAAATGGTTCACTGCAGAAGAAGGGCTGGGTCAAATCACACTGCTCTCTGATTGGTCAGAGGCGGCACGAGGAGGAGAACCTGACGTTGGTATTTAAACTTTCCATGTGTTTCCAAAGTCACACAGCTTCTCACAAATATGCAATTAATCCCCTGTTTACTACAGCAGAGGTTCCCAAATTAGGCCAAGCTTCCTTCTGGCATCATGCACATTAACTGTAGATTAGTTTTAGTATCAAAATGTATCGGCTGAGGGTCTTGGACAGTAGTAACGTGTTTATTCGTGGTTCATAATTTTTTACTAATGCCACTAATGAACTTTTGGGTTATCATGTTGTAAAAAAAAGTCCCTTTAGCTGGTGTTCATCCTCTCCAGCAGGACCACTTCCCTTCTGGAAAAGTCTGCGAAGAATCTGGCCCAAATCTTATCAACATTTATAACGCCTTATGGCTCAAAGTGTTAAATCCACAAGCATTTGTTAATAGATATTTATTACTAATTTATAAGTAATAAATGCTGGATTACCAACCGAGCAACTGGCCTGGCTGGGACCCAACAGCAAAAATGTTGCTCGGAAGCAAACAAGTTAATCCGACTATGGCTATTTGGAAATATGGACCATTACCCCTTTGGTTTGTTGTGTAGCACAACACATTTCAGAAACAAAGGATATGTTGTGTTCATTTATGACAACTATAAACCGGAGTAATCTAATTTGGGCTCTGTGAAAAATGTCACCATTATAGCAGAATGACCACAAGAGGGAGCCATAGTTCCATATTTAAACTGGCTGTTCTCAAACCACACTGATCAAATGAAATCATCCCACATTCACCTCAATCTCTACCCTACCAATGACCCGTACTACATTTCATTGTTTCTGATGAAGTTCATCATTTAATTATAAGTCCACTATTCATGCATAAATCTCTAAATGTTAACAACCTGAAATCTAGAATATGCTTTTCAATATTTTGTCAAAATCCATTCAGTACTTTTGTCAGCATATTTTGCTGTAGGCCTATACAAGTCCAGAGTTCTCATGTTGCAGAACTAAGCTGAACTTGAGCTGATGAACAAGCTTGAGTAGGTTTATTCTCAGCTTGTCCACTAAAGCTGGCTACAGGGGTGGTAAAGAACAAAATGCAGCCGCTTGTTAAGAACAGCAACATTTATTTAACATGATATAAAACAGATGGAATATGAACATTTGCAAATCAAATCTAGTATGTAACCATATGTTCTACCATCCTGTTGTACCATGTACAGTATATACACAGTAGACCTCTGATAATTACACTTTGTACACACAAAGTAAAATCCTGGATCCACATAGGGTTTTTTTATTGCTTTTTACATGTGCTAATCCTTTGTTCAAAGACTTCAAACCAACATGTCATAAAATAGAACCAAACTCTTGATTGTTTTTCCTTCTTTGTTTAAATATATCTCTCAGCAATTAAAAAAAAACAGTATAGAGTGACTTAAACATTCACATATGTGTCGGCAACAATGCGACAGGGACTGCAGAAGATCCCATTTTTAAATAATTACAACCCAGAAACAGGAGAAATAACAAATAATCTTTGTCTGCCACAATAAAGTGGCTCCTCCTTTTATTATAATGGATACATCTCTTATAAACTCAACTTTCATATCGACAAATGTTCTTTACAATAAATGGATAAATATGAATGGTTAGCTAATGACCGATGTCTGAAAGACAAACTGAGCGACTTATAAAAAAGACTTAAGCGAGTTGAAATTATGTCAAAATATGTTTTTGAAACCTTTTTAGGACAGGTACTGAAACGTGTATGAAAAATGTGGCCCAAACATTTTGTCACAGGCCCTTAGGCTCAAAACAGAGCTCAGTCTATTAGCCTCAAATATATATATATACAGACAGACGTTGGCCCAGATTCAAACAAGAATCTAATAAAACCATATAAATAATGAAAATAACATTAAAAACATTGTAAAAACTGATAATAGAACTGCAACAATAACGGTATCAAAGCTGTATTGGGTGGCGCCCCAAAGAGGGGAAATAACAGAAATGTCACAGAGAAAGTGTTGGAAGTGGCATAAGAGCTTAAGACGTCACAGTGAGCATACGGAGTAGGCAGTTCCCCTCTCTGTAGGCCGTGGCCTTGTGCTGATGTCCCTGGGGAAGTTTTCAGGAGCATCTTTACACCTCCACTACCCTTTCCTTCATGTGTAGGTTTTCACTGAGGCCAGAGCCTGTGCTGCAGAAAGAGAAAGTGAGATTTTATTATGGGGGCAAAGATCAAATTATGCTACAAAAATAATAACAGACAATGGATACGTAACACAGTTCTCATATTCACTCAGTGGCCACTCTATTAGGTACACCTGTACCATCTAATGCAATCCAATACGGTCTACGTTTTTTATGCCTATAATGTTCAGTTTTTGTTCACACTGACATTGAGGTGTTAATTCAATTATATGTTTTAGTATTGAGGTGAAAGGAGGAGAAAATCAGATATCACGATAGTATTGACCAAACACCTCGATGCCGATACTGCAAAGATTTTGTAGGTTTGACTATTGGTGCTTTAACAAAGTATTGTTAATATTGCCCGTGCATTAGATTGTAGGTATTCCTAATAAAGTGGCCACAGGGTGTATATTACAGTCTACAATCACTACTATCACAGACTACAAAAATGACCACAAGATGAGAAAGAACTGTGATTCTATAGCAACCCAGGATACATACAAACATCTAAATGGTTTCCTCTCTTTTTACATAATTTTTCATCAATCCCTTCATTCTGACATGCTTTTTATCCCCAGAGACAACAATTCATACACTGAGAACACTTCAGCATTGTGAGTACGGACAAAACAGGTTGATGAAGGCCCTTACTGGTGCTACTACACACACATGAAGTGAGACCCATCAGTGAGTTGAGGGTGTGCGTTAGGAGACTGTGATAGGGGTGGGGAAGATGACGACAGGCTTTTCACTGCAATGAAACAGAGCAACATGTCGAACACATGCAGACACACACAAAACAAAACAAATTACATCGGTAGCTAAATGGCCAAACAACACAGAAAATAATCACTGAAGTCAATGAAATTAATCAAGAAACTCCTGAGACCACAATGATAAATGACTGAACACATATAAAAGTAAGCCACAATAAAAAGTAGGGAGCTTAAAAGCTGGAGTGCGGAACCTTTGTTTCCCCTCTCTGGCAGCGAGAGTAATCATACAAACACTGTCGACCTGCTACAGAATAGCAGTGGGATTCCTATTAATGCCGCATCACTGTGGTCTCTCTGCCCTTCCTGCCTGTCAAGGTACTGGGTAATACAGGTAAACTGACATACATGTAACCAATCAGAGCCAGAATAAGCAGCTACACTGTGAAGAACTGTAAGTAACTGAGCAAGGTTGGTTGACGGCTCTTCGTATACTGCTCATGTAACAACGTTGTGGAGTTATTAAACCGCTCGTTCTGAGTCCAAATAGGCTGCGTCAGCATTCTTCCAGGGCACTAGCACGGGAATGTCGCCACAGCCACCATAACTCTGGTATACTGAGAAATACAGACAGCTTTCCCAGGGCGGCACTGGGCTTAATCAGCATTGTGTGAACTTGGCAAGGTCTTGAATGTAACACATTTATTTAAATGTAAAAGTTCCGCACTCTAGTTTTAAGAACACTAGCTCCTGTTTTATCACATGCAAACCCCCCCCCCCCTTCTCTCTAGAGATGTACCTGCTACAAGTTTGCTGCGTTTGGATGCCTCTGCTGCCAGCTCGTAGGAGATATTAATCATCTTCTCTTTCTCCTGTACGGTAACCTCCACTTCAGTCTCCTCCTCTGGGCTTAGAGCCATACTAGGCAGCACATTCTGCATGCTGGGAGCACACATACACATACAACATAGTCTCTGTAATATACAGTATACAGACTTAACTTTAAACTAAGTTTCAGAATAAACACCGTTACCCCAGGACAGAGAAGCTATCTCATTTAAATCAATTCAAGAGGGCTGACATCTAGAATAAAATGTCACAGTGGATAGGAGATAAGAGCATGGGCTTTTCTGCACATCTAAGGCACTCATCTGCATGGGAGGAACACACAGGCAGGCAGTATGGCCTCTTTTAAGTTTTCTATAGTGATGTCCTGCTATGACCCCAAACGTACCCCTCACTTCTAGAAATAATTCCATGCATGACCTCTGCTGGGAAATATCAGTGCTCACCTAGCCAATTGTCCAAAGGATACTTACCTAAAATCAATGATCTAAGCAACCTTTTCCCCGCTAATATAGAGTTTCTGGTACAGAAGGATGATGATGATGATGATGTGTTTACCTGTTTTTGGCTATGAGGGCTTTGATGCGATCAACTTTCCTCTGCTTATCAGCCTCCTGCTCAGGGCTCAGAGCCTCTTCGGGGTCTGACTCCACATAACGCTCAGGAATTAGCACTTTGTCAGGCACAGAAAGCTGAAGAAACACAACACAAAGAAACATTTGATATACTACTATGTGCTTTACAAATAAAAATAAAAAAACACCACAAGCTAAAAATGTGCAGATATAAATCAGAAAATGACACTTATAAGTAAATAACAGATGATCGTCATTGTCATTATCAGTACAGGGAGACTGCTGCACATTTTGGGTGTGTTAGAACTAACTGGAGAATCACCGTTGGCTTTGTCCTCGAGCAAGAAATCAGAAAAGAGATCAGTTGGGAAAATAAGCTGTAAGGAGTTTATTGATGTAATCGTAACAAAGGGCATGCACTCTTGTAAAAACAGCAAGAAGCAACTTCAAATTAAGTGCCTATGAAAATATTTTAGTATCAGGGGTATATACAGTGTCATGCACATGCCTTTGGAAAAATTCCTGCCTAGTGTTTTGCAACTTTACAGTTTGGTAGATTGATTTCTAAAAATGTATACGTTATGTAATAACAAAGTAATTCATTTCTAAGGAAGGCCTGTAAGTATGGAATTGCAGTGATTAAAATATAAACGTTTAGTTGTTTTGATGGTGTCAAATGCACTGTGGTCCACAGAACCATGGTTCTAGTTAACACCAAAGGATACTTAAAATAATACCAGTCAAATAAGACACACATTTGTATTATTTCCCTGATAATTTGCTAAAGTATATGCACGTTCATTAAAGCTACAGTTGGTAACTTTCATAGCTTTTTGTCATATTTGCTGAAACTGTCACTATATCCTGACAGTACTACATGAATCAGATCATCTGTGAAAAAAATCTCTGCTTCCTCCTGGTGCTCCTAATGGCATAAAGAAAACAACCAATCAGGGTCGAGGAGTCTCTAACGCAGTGGGACTAACTGCTCGTAAACTGCGGTCAAACTGTCAAACTGGGCAGCGCTGATCAGATATGAATCAAGATTCTGTTACTGCATTGCCTAGTTTTTAGCCTCAGATGTTTTAAATAGGCAATGGAGTAACTAATCTTGATTCATATTTGATCAGAGCTGCCTAGTTTTACAGTTTGACCGCAGTTTACGAGCAGTCATTGACAATGCATTAGAGACTTCTCTGCTCCGATTGTTTTTTTTTTCCTTCGTGGTGGAAACTTGCAAATGCTGTTAGGAGCACTAGGGGGAAGCAGAGAAACATGATTGTTTTCACAGATCATCTGTCTCATGTGCTACGTTCAGGATATAGTGACAGATTCAGTAAATATGACAAAAACTTTAAGCATGTGTTTAATGAGTGTGATGTTTAGGTAACAAGAGGTGTTTAAATTGCAGTAAAACCATGTAATTGTGTTAGTTATTAGAGTAGTGGTATTAAGAATCTAATCCACAATAATAAATAGTGTGATGTTGGTAAACATTTCCTAAATAATAAAATGAGCCCTCTCAGTCTGATCAGTACAACAGCCAACTTACCTCACGGTCCACATTTAAGTGGTCAGCCTCGGCTTCTTTGAGACGGGCAATCTCCTCGGCGGGCGTCTCCTGCTCGCTCACCACCTCCTGCTGCCTAAGTGAGGCCTCCAGCTCCTGAATGTCACTGCTTATCCCCTCATCCCTGCGTCTAGGGGACTAGAAAAGACGGGACAAAAATGCAGAGAAATCAAGTCACCTGACAGGATTC
The DNA here is from genome assembly GCF_031162955.1 of Sander vitreus. Taxonomy (NCBI): domain Eukaryota; kingdom Metazoa; phylum Chordata; class Actinopteri; order Perciformes; family Percidae; genus Sander; species Sander vitreus. Next base: position 18,102,175 of record NC_135862.1, on the reverse strand, counting down.
CAGGATTTGATACTCTGAACTTAAGTGCTGCCTTAGTGTCTGCAGCAGTCGCTCAATACCTGCATGCTGCGGAAATGGTTTTCTTTAGTAAATGAGTGACTGCGAGAGGGCGTGTTCTCCTGGTTGCTACCCCGGATATGGAGGCTTTTCTTTTTCTCCCTGAGGGCACCCTGCTGGTGGCGGCGAATCCTCTCCAGCTGCTCCTCCACGCTCATCCTGGGCCGGCTGCTCTCCACAGCACACATCTGCTGCTCTACCGCGCTGCGTGGACGCTCCTGTTATCCAGAGAGGACAACCACAGACATGCACGCACACCACAGAGGGACACAGAAACAAAAACAACACACGCAATAAATAGAAGTTAATAATACTGTAGCATGCTAGGAGACAAATGTCACTATCGTAAATTTTTACGACGCAGAGCCACAGTTTGGGTGTGTAGCTAAGTGGCGTCATCTTGTGGTTGGATCAGATCTCATAATGCAGCAGTATTTGTAGTGAATACCAGGTATTGTTGAAAAAAACTGAAGAAAAAAAAGAAAAACTGCATCTTCTCTGCCAATACTGCTAATTGCACTGCAACGTTTTGCTTCTTTAAAAGACAGGTCAGGATTTACATAATAACCACAATAATGCAATGGCTCTTTAACATTCCCTCTCTAAGAATCAAAACCTGGCTGGCTGCTGTGCACACACACGCTCCTGCTGGCACACATGGGTGCACTCAGAGAGGCTGGGGCCCGTTAATGCCTGAGCTGATGATGTGAAGTGAACTGAAGATAACTTGCTTCACTTTCTTGTCCCATGCTGAAGGGTCTGGATTCTGTCCAGAGCCCGAGGATGCAGCCTCCACTGTCCAGATTGTTCAAGAGGCTGGTATCCAAGGGCCTGAGCTGAACTCTAAAGGTCTGTGACACACTCTCTTACAACCATAGAGTACAAGGCCTACAGGGAGGATTACAGTACTGTATGCATGTGTGCTCAGCTGACATTTCACAAAGTTCACGTACGTTTATTCATACTATATGTCTTTTCTTCAAACATATACAGACACAATAAAAACAGGACACACCCTACAGTGTGGTGCACTAATGACATGGTTAGTATATTTAAGTTGACAGTGTTCGTGGCTGGAAACTGTATAAACCAAGCTTGGCATCTATTTTATGACAGCCTGGTTTTAGGAGCATGAGTCACACCCTGGCCACGTGATAAGTGGCCTCTTCTGCAACTTTCAACCAACAGCTTTACTAACCAAAACAGACAATTAAGAGGGGAGTAAACGCATTCAAGAAAATTAAGTGGTGGCTAGTTTGCTGCTGCCCAACAGGAGGTTTACAATGACGAGATAATAAGAAAAGAAAACGAGCAAAAAGCAATCATTGTTGTTATTATTGTTTTTCTACTTCTTATCGACAAAGATGTCTGGTTTGCCACACAGGAAAATAAGTGCTAGATAGTTTAGCCCTTTTTACATTTTAAAGTTAGTTCCTGACAACTGATGGCAATATCTGGCAGCATCCAGTGGTCCATAAGGTTAAAACATGCTAAGAACAATTGGCAGTTACCATTAGACTGCTCGTCCTGGGGTCAGGCCTCTTGCTCTTCCTTAAGGTAACATATGAAGCTATGGAGGAAGACTCAGGTACTGGAGATTTGGTCCTGGGTGGGACAATGCCAACTGGGTAGGACAGCCCTAGCAGGTAAAAAAGACAAGATGTCAGTTAGCCACCTGGTTAAATGGCTTTTACACAACACATTAGTAGCAATTCACTAGAGACTAGTATATTTTAGGAAAGATATTGTTATATATGAACTGAGTTTGCACAATACTAAAATACAGTGTGTACGTGTCATTACAGAAAAGTCCTAAGCTTGTACTTAAAAGTATGAGAATTTACCCATCAGTTTGCTAATTAATTAATTTCTTAGCTTGCCGGATAGAATCTTCTGTGTATCAAGTTTAACCCTGGGAATGTAAAATCGGGCTTTAAGTACACTTTAAGTAACCCTAACTTCCGACAATAACAGTATTTCACGCAGAATTTGCAGCTTCAGCTGGTTGCTACTATTGATTGTGTGGCACTGTGGAACAAGTGAGGAGCTACAGTGTAATCATTCAACTTCAGAGCAGCTGCATTACGCTGTGCTAGCTGTTTCACTGAATCAATCTTTTCTGAACCACCTTTTCACACAGAATGTATAGTGACATTAAGACCAAATAAAGTCGAGTTGATCGGATAAGTTAACCCAGCACTGATGCACAAACCTGAGCAGTATTGTGATTCACACAATGTCAATTAAATCCAGAAAAAAACGGGTTTGTGTAAACGCCACTGTTTCCATGGTAACCACTGAACGCCAAATGAGATTTACTTTGTGATATACTGATGTAGCTTAATGATTTAGAGAAAAGCCAGCCTGTGGATATACCATGGTAACCAGGGCAACTATCAGTGCTAGAAACAAGTTTATTAGGTCACAAAGTAATAATTTCATCAAGAGATTGTGTTTTTGTTAGTGCCAACAAACTGGATAATTTATTGGAAAACTGCACACTTCTCAGAAACTGGCGTAATGTACCTTTGTTTCCAGAATGTTCTCTATCAGACGGGTGCTCAGATCTGTCCTCTCCATTGCTCTCATCCACTTCGGCCACTGTGGTGAGCTCTGGTTCACTCTTATACAGCCTGTAGTCTGGGCCCTGCCGATGAAAAAGAAAGAACAAGTTTAACACACACATACATACTGATTTATAGTCAGGGAGAGTTTGGTTTCGAAGTGAGATATACAGTATATATATATTTTCTTTTAAAGTGACATTTCCTTTTACAGAATGACTTCAAAGACAGTGAGAAACAGTCATCCTTTTTCTACAAAATGATGCTTTTACAGACTGGGCAATCTTAAAACAAAAATGTATACAGCTTGAAGAAAAACACACTATTTTACAGCCAAATACAAAAGTAGGCAGCAGCCAGACATGGCTTAGTTTGCAACCAAGAAGTGAACACAACAAAATCCCTACATTTCAACAACACACAGGAGGGAGACAGAAGACAAGAAAGCAATTAAAAAGAGAAAAAAAATAAACGTGAATAAAGCTTCATCCTATTAACAGAAAAAAAAAAAAAAAAAAAGATGATGGAAGATGACATCATGTAAAATAAAGGGATGTGATCCAACCGAAAAGAATCCAAATGACATGAAATGTCTGTCAAAATGAAAGTGAAAACCATCACAGTGGGCAATGACGTGTGATGACACACAGATGAGGGCAGGGTCAACCATGAGGTCAACGAGTCAACAAGCTTACGCTGTGTGTGCCATTCCTGTGATTGGCCTTCCTGTCCTCCGGCCTGTGGAGTGATGAAGGGCGCACACCAGCATGAGAGGGCATAGGGGGCACGTTGGGAGGGTTGGGCTCATAGGACTGGGGTAGGGGTGGCCGTGGGGGTACCGAGTCCTCCTCCTGGGGATTATACAGGGCATGACAGGACAGGTAGCACGGTGACACATGGCACCACCACGCACGCTCAGGGCAACCACCATCTGGTACAGAGTAGTTCTGGACCACATGATGGGCCAACCAGCTGATCAGCCAGAGAGAGAAAGCTCCACATGCTGTTACAGAGTGACTGACACATCCACTCAGCTATATCACCACTCATACTGTCCATAAGTAGGGCTGGCAGGAGATCTGGGTAAAGAAAACTGTAGGACTGCAACTAGAGAGAAACATTCCCTTACAGTGGCACCTTCAAATTGCTTGCTTTGTCCGACCAACAGTCCAAAACCCAAAGACATTCAAATTACAACGATATTAAAAAAGAGAAAAGGAACAAATCATTTGAGAGACTGGAACCAGCACATTTTTTTGCCATTTTTGCTTGATAAATGACTTGCAGGTTAAATGATTATCAAAACTTACAAACTCATTAATCGATCAAATGACTAATTGTTTCAGTGCTGGAGAACTGCGTGACCAAGTATGCTGTCTGTTAGTGGTGCCTCACCTCATGCTTGCTGAAGTTGTTCTTGAGCCCATACAAGTTCATACCATCTGCAATTCTCTGAGCTTTATGTTTATTGAGGGCCTCCATCACATCTTGAATCCTCCAAAGTTCTTTCTGGATGCAGACGTGCTGTTGGCTGGGAGGCTCCGTCTGGGTCAGCACAGCAAAACACACACACACACACACACACACACACACACACACACACACACACACACACACACACACACACACACACACACACACACACACACACACACACAATACCTAAAGATTAACTTGGATTTCTGGACAGAGGGAGAAGCAGAAGAGCAAGAGAAACCTATGCGTAATTATCTCATCCTTACTGATGACACTGACAGGTTTGTCTGAGAGTGAAGGGCACTTAAGAAGAGGATGTCCAGGCTCCCTGCTGGGCCTCTGACTTCTCTACTGCTAATTAGCATTGGCTCTGACTCATGCTCAACCAGGAATAACTGTTAGAACAGTTTCTCTCTGTCTCTTCACTTCTCCCGTGATGAAGGACAAGATAAAAGACAGACTTAATTAAGACATGCTCTATCATCACTACAGTCATCAATCACTCCCTATGTTTCTTTGATCTCTCAGTTACCTCCGTCCACACTGCAGCTAAGGGCACTAGAGCACATAAATCGTCTTTTTCCCCAAAGTCAAAGAAAGTGTCTACAAAAAGGATGACTAGTAGGTGTTCAATGGAATTTGCCAACTTTTCAGCTTTCTTTGAAGCTTTGCAGTGCATGTAGCCCAACCAAAGTCTGACTATTATGCCATGCCAGTGTTAACACAAGCGGTGCGAGATTAGAGCAGCTCAGCTTCAGTCTCAAGAATGATCCTACCTGAGGGCTTCCCAGTGCTTCAAGCTGCTCCAGGAGGTTGTTCTTAGCCAGAGTCACATCTCCTTCCAGCTTGTCATAGTCCCTCCATGACTGCTCCAACTCCTGGTTTGGAATAGATACACTTTGTGAATGACAATAACAAAACAAAAATAATATATAGCCTATATATTATCTTACTAGCACTCCTGAAGAAAGAAAACTTCAGTGTCCAACATGTGCGTGTATGTACTGTATTACTCACAGCTGTAATTCTGGAGAGCTCTCTGCAGGTGCTGAGCAGGCCACTCTGCAGCAAGTCTCTCTGCTGGATAACACTCTGCATGGCAGCAGGGTTATCAGAACCCATCTCTATCTCCTGGCTGGCTGAAAGCAGTGCGGTCTCCAGGGTGTGCTGAAGGAACACACAATATAACAAATACACATACAGCATGAGTATGTCATTTGTCACTGTAACCTTTTAGATCAGCTAATACAGTCATATTGGATGATTAAGCCTCTCCAACATTTCTGGCCACTAACCCTTTTAGATCCCATACGTCTTTAGCCTGGTCCTACCAGACTCTCATACATTTCGGGCGGAGCCAGGCTAAAACGTCTTGCAAAGGTATTCCATTAAGAAAAAAAGTAAGGCTGCAAGTAACTTATTTTCTTTATTGGTGAAACTGTGTCTTGTTTTTTGTGATTAATCAAGTGATTGTTTCGTCTATAGAATACCAAAAAAATAAACTGGAGGACCTTGAACCAGCTGTTTAGTACCCTTAGTTGAGCATTTACGTCATTCATTAATCCATAAGCTAGACTGTGGATTTATTGCCTGTCAAACATGACAAAAACAATTAATAAGCCATTTATTTCTGAACTTAATTTGAATATGTTATGGTTTATTTTGTTGTTTTAATGGGCATGGAGGTAACTTCAAATGGACTACAGATTATGCTAAATGTCACACTTTTGTGATTTCAGTGACTCCAATGTTGAGTTAGATATGGTGAATAAACACTGTTCTTGCAGTGTACTTCAAACACTGCACAGCAACCACAGTCTGCTGACAGTGGACAGTCAGATATGCTAAATATGACATGGCTATGAAAGCCTTGCAATCCAGTAGTTAACAGTTAGCAAGTAGCTAGGCCATAGTTACGCATTATAACAGATAAACAAGACTATTTTTCTCTCTCTTTCTCAGTGTTGTGCAAAATGTTTTAACATAAGCTATTCTTAGTATTTAAACTTAAATATATACTATGTATTCTTTTTAGTTTTTCCCCATTTGGCACCACACTCTTGTAAGCAACCAGTGTTTTGTGAGAATGTAATGATGACAGATGTGCAGTGTTTAGTCACCTTCTCTCTGTACAGCTGCTGAAGTTTGTCCTCCTGTGTCCTCACCGCTTTATCCTGCTCACACAACCTGCTAAGTTTGGTCTGAAGAGAAAACAATAAAAAGTTGTGACCCATCATGTATAGTTAAATGGACCATCATGTGGGAGAGCGCAACACCGAACTTACATCAATGTCCACTTCTTCTGGCATACATGTATAGGCGCGCTCCCTGTAGTCTTCTGGACTCAACTGTGAAGACAGACAGAACATTAGACAGAGACACCAAATATGTACATACACATTAGAATCTGGAGATCTAATGCAGTGTCACGAAAAGGCTCTCTCACTGAGCCGTGGGATTTGTCCTTGACTCCTATTTCCCTGAATCAGACTAATCTAAGTTAGCAAACCAAACAGTGGGAGAGCAGCCAGTCTAAACACAGTCTCTTCTCTGATGATTCTGGTGCCTCGTGTTTCATCACCCACATTTGTTTGTATCCATCAGCACAACACAGTGGTTTTATTGGAAATTCAAGGGATACGCATTTAAAACAATCTTGCTTACTCAACTCTAGAGTCAGCGCATAAGCTGCGTCCACCAACTGCGTTTTCTCCAGCACTTTCTCTGCAGCTAGATGGTCCAAGGACTCTGCCCGTCTGTGGTGCACTGAGTGTGTGTTGTGTTAAGTGCAGCATTACTTTAAGATATTCCTGAACAATGACATAACCGCAGATATTCTTAGGACTTTTTACCGTACAGTAGTAATGCTCAGGACAATTACATGTAAACTGCCATTTAGTTACTTAAATCCAGGCTAAAATACAGACAAAAGCAGTTACTTCTACAATAGTTTATACTATTAGAACACCTATGTTTATTATATCCATTACATCTAAATTGATGTAGTTACAAAAGCAAGTAAAGACAGCTAAACATGTCCTTCTCTCCAGTTTTATTACATCTACTCACCATCTACTTATTTTAAAGAAGAAAAAAGTCACAGTGCTCAAATCGAAATTATATCAACTGCATTGGATCCCATGTTTCCAGAAAATCCATTCAACACAATGTTTCATCATTCATCCACTCTTCTAAATCTTAAAAAAATACATGTACAGTCCATAAACCATAACAAGGACAGTTACATATCTTTGTGCTGTTTTGTGTTTGTGCTCAGATTGGATATGAAATGAGAGAATCACTACGTCAAGGTCAAAGTGCCAACTTTCAGCTTTCATATACATCTTTATTGGGCCCCCCTAAATTAGGGGAACCCAGATTAATTGAATTAAGTAGGCTAACCATACTAAATTATACTTAATATTTGGTTTGAAACCCTTTGCAGTCAATGACTGGCTAGTCTACAACCTACAAGCTACAGACATCATCTTCCCTCAGACGCTCCGCCAGGCCTGAACTGCAGCCATCTTCCCTTCTTGTTTGTTTTAGGGCTTTTTGCTTTAAGTCTGGTCTATACTCCAGCAAATGAAACATGTGATCATATCACATATCTGTTGGGACCTAAAAACATTGGCTGCCTTAGTCATACAGTGTGTTTAGGTTCATTACCTTGCAGTTTAAAAAAAACTTAAAGCTAAGAGACGGCACTTTAACTTCATAGACTTCAATATTTAATTTCAAATCCAATGCGCTGGTCTACAGAGCCAAAATAACAAAAAATGACTCACTAGTCAAATATGTTTTAGACTCTACTGTATATCAATGTTCCACACTCACACCTGCACTCTTTCACGCATATTTAACACCTTTTTCCTCAGCTGAACCACACAGTACAGTTAAAGCAGGTGGGACCTGAGAACCACATGGCATTCCACACAGAACATGCAGACTCTCCCACAGCACGGGGGACTTCACTGGGATGCTGTGTGGTGTGGATTACAAGTGACAAGGGGAGGAGGAAGAGGAGGAGGAGGAGGGAGACCTCTGGCAGCTGAACAGGTGGGAATGCAGCTGTTGGCAGGCTGGTATGCCAATGAATGGGTGGGGGGTGGTTGGGGCAGTCCTCGGCGGCACTTTTACACCTCAAGAGGCAATTACAAAAGTGGCCAAGTGATATCATGGACACTGTCACACACAAGCCAGCTCTCTGTATGCTCTCCACCAGCAGAATAACAAGAGAGGGTAAGAGGGAAGTAATGCAGACAGTGAAAAAGGAAAAGAGTTTACCTAGAAAATATCTGTCTTCATCTTCATCATCACCCACTGACTATATTAGGTATAAAATCTATTCCGCAGCTGATGCTGTGTCTTAGATCACTAAATCCTAACATCAAGTAAATAAGGCATCACTGGTTGACTCCAAATGAACTGTAAACAGAGTATTACTTTGGTGTGGATATTTGTTTTAGGATAGTGAAACATAATTGTGTCCTGCTAAAAGTGAAAATGCATTTACTTTATTTTGCATTACTTAAATTACGTCATAAAACAATCCCCTATAATTCATTTTTCACAGTAAGATATAGTATTTGGTAATGTCTGACAACACATAATTAAGTCACACTAATTAGAGTCCCCCTGCCAGATCCAGACATCTCATCTAATTAAGGGAAAACATTCTGAAAAGGGTTAATACAAAATAACACACTGATTAAGGCACGAGACAAAACAAGATGAGTAAAGGCTAGAGGTTTTGTTGCCTAAATGATCTGGGTGCAAGCACAGCTTTAGCTTTTGATTTAGGACAGTCCCACAGTTAGCGGAGTGTTTTTTTTTAAACACATAGCAACTTCTAGAGTAAACTATATCCAGCCCCCCCACACAAACTTCACAAAGAGAGTGAGGAAGGGATTTAACTGAACAGTGAAGCAAACACATCATACTACTCTTTTACAAGTCATGCCCACATTGGCATGACTTCTCATAATAAGAGAACAGTCAAAAGCAATGGATGAGGAGGTGCTGGCAATACAAACGATACAGGGAGACTAGTCTCAAGATGCCATGAGGACTTGGACACCAGAGGAAGAGCATTGCAAAACAAAATAACAACAGCGACTGGTGAGGACGAGGCGGAGCAAAGCCTTTGGCTGGCCTTACTTGCTGGTAAAGTTGAGGCCTTGGGGCAGAGTTCTCAATCAAAGTGTGAGTCATGATGATTAAAGGGTCATTTTCCTTCATCTAGTCAGTGTGGAGAGGAGCAATATAGCAAGGGTCAGTTCATAGCAGTGCTTCACTTCAGAGACAACACCGACAATATTGTTACACCTCGCTTGCTCTCTCTCATGAAGCAGACTCAAACAGGGATGGATACAGCAACGATACACTTACAAAAAGGACCGGGAAGCCATTGTAGTGCAAAGCTCTGCCACTGAAAGCTCCTGTTAAACTTTGATGGATTATAATAATACAAAAATAACAAGCACCATTGTAGAAGAAATTTGAAGACTCATCACTTAACTTTTAGAGTGAAGAGCAACATTACATAATTCTTAATGGCTACACAAATCTGTGGCTAGCTCATATAAATTATCTTCTCTATATTTATTATCAGAAATGTGCCATTGTGCCTCTGCTTATAATATATTGCACTTTTGTAATTACTCAAACTCTCAAAGCACTTCAGAGCAATACAATAATGACATGATAGACACCTCACTAAATGAATTGTATATGTAAGACATAAATCTTGTCCACATCTTCAAACTATACAGAATAGAGTGATATCCAGATATTCAGTTAGTATACTGCCCTACAAAGGCAAAAGACCTTAACTCGCCAGAGTGTGAAACTGAGAAAAATGACTTTAAAGTTATCTTAATGTCCTGACAATTGAGTTATAGGTATAATATTGTAATTTTCACATTTTGTAGTGTATACCTGTATTAATCTATCGACAAAAAAATGTTGAACTCAAATTTGACCTTTGACCCTTTTTAGGATGCCTAAGCATTGCCCACAAAATGACAATCGGTCATACCAAGGCAAAAGACCTTAACTTCTATTTTATAGCACAATGTCATGATAACAATGATAACTTTTACTTAAAATGTAAGCAATATTAACCCTATTGGACTCACTATGATAAAAATGGCTTCACATTTATCAACATCATATGAAAATGATGTATCAATAATTTTTTTCTGTATTTCATACTCATACTAGTACCACACAGGCAGTCACATGATTGATTCACACACACTCTCCGACAGACGTCAGAATTAAGCATGAGAGTGTTTTGATGTTTTAATGCATATAAAGCATGTTCTTCTGTTTGGATATGAGGCACTAATTTAGACTCATTGCAAGAATGAAGACGTGAACATAATTGCCGTCATTCACGTGCATATTAAGTAGTCACGTTGGTTTGTTTTGGTCTTATAATACATCCATAGATGCTCTGCAGAGAGGATGGTTAGTTTAGCCAGCAGTTAAGTTAACAAGAAGTTAGACTACAAACCGACAGCTTTTTGCTTGTCAAAATTCGCTATTTAGAGTAGAGTAGAGCTGTGTTTGTGTAAACAGCGCGGTGGACGAGAGTGTACTGCGCCCAGACAGAGATTGAAATATATCGCTTCCTACATGTGTATGCCTGTAGACAGGTGAGTGGGTATTAATACGTATTTACTTTTAGGTTTTATTGTAGCCTACTTACAGTAACGAGCGTAGTGGTATCTTTCCCAGTCAGGTACATGTGCTGATGTGTCGTCCTCTGCTGTGTGCGTGTGTGTGTGTGTGTGTGTGTGTGTGTGTGCGTGCGTGCGTGCGTGCGTGCAGCGTGGGCATCGCATTTACCTAACTGATGTTACGGTATTCTGCCTTGGCTTCTCTACGGCTTTTGAAGTTACGGCAAAGACAACACACAATTTTCTCCCCAAAACAATAAAATTGACTCAAGATACACATGATAAAGCAGATCTTTAATGTTCCAAAAATGACAATAACTAATTTTCGACCAAAACTGAGTTACGATCTTTTCGCTTTGCACGGCAGTATAGCTGACAGTGGGTTTAGGGTACATAGGTATTCAGACTAATGAATGAATAGGCCCATCTAGGGACGGGTGTTGCTAACTAGCTTAGGCTATACGTAAATGCTGTGGTATGTGACATTGGTCCATGCTCTGTAGTTGAAACTATAAAAATGAACACTAAATAAACTAATGATAAGTTAGCTAAGCGTCAAACAGGAAATCAAAAGGATTTGTCGGCAAACAGTACTGATTAATATAATAAGAGCAAAGCATTAAATGAGTTCAGTTGATGCCAGGAGGAGACAGGGCCATGCAGTCATGCATTACCCCACCTGATTGTCCAAATACATGAGGTTCCTTTGGAGGTGATGGGAGAGAATGTCGTTCTAACGTCAGCAGCAAAAAGGAAAGGAAATAAAAGGCAACAGGAGAGAGAGAGACAAAAGAAAAGGACGTCATAGTCTTTCTGTGATTCTCTCTCTCTCTCTCTCTCTCTCTCTCTCTCTCTCACAAACAGTATGTTATGTACAGTGTACCCACAGATAACCGGACAGAAAGGAAGGCAAGACAAGTCAAGGTGAAGAAATAAGGTCGGGCAGCAGGAGTACTATATAAAGTAACGGACTGAGTGTACTATGGGAAATGAAAAACTAGAGCTCCATAATGACCAAATGGCCATGTACAGACTTGACCAAATGCCGGCAAAACACAAAGAGCTTGAAATAATACTTCAATTACATCACTTAAACTGGGTGCGAATAGCTTGATACTAAACTCCCTTGAAAGATCTGCACCTACACTGATATAAGAAGACAAGAGAGATTATAAACCTAAATCCTTCATACTCAACCATTCTCCACATTAGGCCTGGCATTAGAGACGTTAAATGAAAACATCCTGAGTTAACGTTTACATATGCCAGTGGCCTTAACCTTTTTAGCCGGTCACTCTTTAAGCTCACCAGTGGCTTTAAGTTTAATTTCTGGCTAACATCTGTCTGGAACATTTAGGGAAGTGAAATGACTCAATCAACGGCCAACCAATTTGAAATGGATCAAATGTAATGATCTGATGAAATATATAAAGTTGGATGCTGGTTGTAAAATAAGATTATTTTTGTTTCCAGATATTTCACACATTTTGGGAAAAGTTGCTGTTGTTAGCTGATCTCTAAATATGATGAAGAGACAACTTCAAGCCAAAGCGAAGTCCTTCATGGAGAGAACGTCTACTGCAGCACCTCCTCTCCTCAAATCAGCCATGTGTGAAGACCAAAAACAATCCTCTGGATCGAGATGGATAATGGAAGTGGTTAAAGATGGCATACACACCACACGCTAACACACAAGCAGCATCTCTGGGGGCCTGACCTTTGGGTTGTCGCCATCCATTTTAAGTTGCATAAGCTGTGCTACAGTGTGCTCCCGGATACTGTTTAGCTCTGCCTGCTGCCGCCGCAGCTTAATCAGCAGCAGAGTCAGTTCCTCAGGCTGCAGGGGAGGGAGGGAGGAAGGGAGGGAAATACAGCCACAATAAAACAGGGACACACCGCAGGGGGAGTGGAAGAGGAAAGGAGAGAACACACCAGGACAGGAGATTTAGAGGTATCAGGCTCCCATAGGTGAACAGTTGCTATATCTAGGTATTGAGTTGTTCATGCAGCTCAGGACCGTGACATTATCCAAGGTGCAATCACTGTCAGCAGCATGCAAATTTGACACGTCCACTCAAGACAGAAGAAGAGTTTAGCATTTATTACAGAATCCAGCTCACTTTTTAGCAGCTCTATGAGGACACAGCACTGTGTGCGGCTTTGACATACATTCCTGATCTGGCTTTGAGAGTTGTGAGTGACAGGGTTTTTAAAGTATCCACTGGATAAAGGAGCTCCTGAAGTGAGCATACTCCAAATCCTACCACTTGGAACATACATCTGAGTTCTGCCTACATCTGTCTCTAAAGATTCTGTCAAAATGTCTTCTTGGAAGGGAATGAAGGACAGAGGGAGAGGGAGAAAGGGGGGGGTAGGTGGAGTTATAAAAAATAGCCTGTGCTCTACACACTTATTCAAGCGTGAAATTACTGGGTGGTGTATTAGAGAAATTCAGTTAAAAAGATATTGATGGACACAGAAAGGGACAACATGGATGATGACTTACTGTTTTGCCTTGGAGAGATTGGGCAGTGATAGTCTGGACTGGGATCCCTGCAGGCATAGACCTCCTATCAGGTGGGTAGGCATACTGCAAGACATAGTAAATTAAAAACAAAACATCTTGTCATTTTACACTATGGATTGCTTTAATAATCATTCACAGTTGGACGGTTCAACCAAATACAAAAAAAAACATTTTGTACATGCCCCTAGTAGCATTTAGCCATCTAAATATTTTATTTTATTATAAGTATCAGAAGATCCATCATAGATTCCTTTCACCACAAATGGACAAAGAAAGATGAATCAAATTTTCTTTGTGCTGCTCAAAATATTGAAAATGACTTGATGGACTGAAACTTGGATTCATTCTTGACCTTTGGGAACAGTATGTCTAACAAATTTAGCACACTCTAAAAGCTTGTAAACTTTTTTTTCCCCAGAAACAGTGTCCCTGTTATTCTGTATAATTGAAAGTATACACTGTTAATACTTTTTAGAAAGACTATTTCTTATAGTAAAACATAGTTTTACAAGTTTTTTATGACCTTTCAGACCACTCACCTCCACTTAACTCATGGATAGATATCTCAATAGCTGGGCAGATAAAACCATAACTATCTGCATAACTACAAGTAGAACTAAAAGCAAGTGATATATATTGTTTTTATTACATGGGTGAACGACCCCTTTAGGATTTATGTGTGCCTTAACTGACCTTGTTGAGTTGTGGCCTGTGCCGTCTGTCAATGCTCATGTCTCCTCTGTAAATGGGAGAGGATACCTCTGAACGAGCACTGTTCATGTTGTAGGATCTCATCGGAGAGTAGCCACCATACATAGACAGAGAGCCGTGGGAGGGCGAGGGGGGGATGGAGTGGCTTGGTGCAGCATGGTCTGACAAATTGATCATGGTTTTGGGACTGGCCATATTGCTGTAGAGCCCCGGTGGCCTGGTGTAGGCCTGTCTTTGCTGCCACTCAAATAACTGCCACATGGTGTCGTCGCGCATGGAGCGGCGCTTGTCAACCGGCGAGGGACCCAGGGCCTGGTCGTACAATGATGGCGACATGCTGCAGATACTGTCCCGCTGTGCCATGCTATTTCTGGGCATGCTGCAGTAGCCGTCAGCATAATGAGGCATATAGGGTACCCGATGGCTTGGCATGTTTCGAGGCAGTGTCTGGTATGACGTAATGCTGGATAGAAGAAAAACAAACCAACATAAGTCGTTATGAAGAGACAAACTCTTCGACTAGTGTTCCATAAGAGACAAATAATTAAGTAGTGCCATTTACTAATTAATTAATTAATAATAACAACACATAAGTAGCAGAGATACTTATTTCACAAGTAGTGAGCTACCTGCTTTCATATCTATATATTTTCATTAGGACTTCCATCAGCCCTTAAAGGAGATACAACAATTGAATAATTCTTCAACTACTTTGAATTATTATTTTATTTATTTATTTTCTTAAAATATGAATTTGTTTAATGAATAATAAGCTCTACATGGCAGGTTCAAAGTAGAGAAGAAGTTGTTTATAGTCAATTAGACATTTATTTCTCTACCTTTTTTTGAGATTTTTACAACAAAAACATATAACTTGCTAGCTATCTTACCCATCAAAGCAACGTCATGTTATATAATATTAAATCAGTGAACGTTTTTGATTTCCCCTTTTAAAAACGTAGTTGCAAAACACCTCTAGTCTAGTCTTCTATATGGACGATTCACTTTCAAGAACCCCCTCAGGACAAGTAATAGAGGAGACACACCAAGCCGATAATCGGCCGCCGGACTGTCTGGCGAGGTCGGTGACTCGAGTCTGTTCGTTGTGTCCTGTGCCGTTGTCCGTTGGAGGAGCCGTCGGCCTTCATTTGGGCCGACCCGACATGTTCAGTCGGAGACAGGATGAGCCGCTCAAAATCTGACGAAAATCTTTTAAACTGACCTTTGTCAATCTGAAATGAAGACAGATTCAGAAACTGCATGGCTTATTTCTCGCTTAAAAAAAGAATAGTTTTGGTGAACTATTTTAGGACAATATGAGATTGTATTCTGAACAAGCCGCCATGACAGTCTGGCTGTGAATTTCAGGAGAAAAAAGAACCATGTGACGCGTTCGTCCAATCAGCTGCCGGTTTTCATTTTCTGGGAAACAATCAGACTGTTAATGGAAACAATACAGAGCAGCGCCGCCTGCTGCTATGGAGACGTATTACATTTCGCGCAAGCGCAGAGCGTATGCTCAAGTCGGCGTCTCTTTGGTGTGTTCTGAGGCACTTTTTGGACCTCGGGGACCCGACTGATCAGTCCGACTGCCTTTTCTGCCGACGGTCGGCCATCTGGTTGGTGTGTCAGCACCTTTAGACCTTTCCAGTGAAAACAAAGCTTTGAAAAGCTCCACTTCCACAGTGAGTTCAAAGTCAGTGCAGCTGGCATTGAGAGAGCTTCCTATTAAGACTAAGACAGAACACTTACTGGTCTGTAAAAGCCAGAAGCATAAAAAAATGCTTATAAGTACATAGAGAAGTGTAATGACAGAGACTGTTGAAAGAGTTGAATGGCGAGAGAACAGAGAGGGAGTTTACATGCTTATCACAGAGGGCCATTACGGAAATAAGGACCTTGTGGTTTAATCCATGATAATCTTTTTAAATTCATGCATTGCAATGGACGTACTTGCTTTGCACGTCCATTTTTAACTAAACTTTTAAATAAACTAAACATGAGCACAAGCCAGGCGACGATAAACAGATGGAGAGACAGACACACTGACAGACGGGCAGACATGCAGGCAGACAGAGTGAGAGAGCAGGTCTAATCTCAACCAATTAAAAATGGGGCTCTCACAGCAGGGTCAGTGGCAGGCAGTAACTCTGGCTAACAGCTCGGCTATTGTTTATCCCCAGTTCTACTTACTAGTACACTCAATGGTGTAATATCAAAGTGTTTAAATCATGGTGAGGAGAGAGAAATGTGACTAATCAGAGTCTGTATATGTACTGTATGAGTGGACACTCAGATGCTTATGAAGAATCCCTCCTTTCTCAAGATGCGGTTGAATCAGCATTTCTAGATTATACCAAGTTTAGTCATGTTCCACTTTTTGTTGTCGAAGTACAAGACAAGATTGGACTCTTGTGCAATAACCTAAAAACAACTTGTGCTGGCATATTTTCTCCTCTTGCACCACAACTATTTTGAGAACACACAATGAAATGATTAGAAACGGTTAGTTTTTTTAAAAACCTGCAATAGGTCATAGAATCAAACCAACCTCCTGGTGTCATCATCCTGGTTGCGTCCTCTTTGTGTGCGGACCCACTGCTCTAGTTGCTGCATAGAGCTGGTCCTGCTCAGGGTGCGGCCTGGCTCATGGGTGGGACTTCCCTGAGGAGGGACTCCAGTCCCATCAGCTGGACAATGGTCACCAGATCCATTGACCTGGGGGCTGCGGTGTGACCCATCCATTTCTGTCGGAGTCTGCGGTGAGGTGATGTTAGCCTTGATGGCTGCTGCCTGGGCTGGCTGCAGTTTGATACTGTTGATCTTGGTGAGTGGGCGCTCAGGCTCCGCCCCATCCTTCTGGAAGCCATAGCGCTCAGCGTCTCTCTGCTTCCTCTCTTCATCTGCTGTGGTGGAGGTGACTGCTGCATCGCGTTCATGGTCAACCTCACGGTTGAGTTCATTGTTCTGGATTTCAGGCTGTGTGAGTGGCGGCCTGTGGTTGGCCAAATGGTTGATCTCTTGTGGTCCACACTGCTCCACTTTTAGCCTGTCCAACCTGATAAACACAAAGAGGAGGCCTTAGAATAATAATGAGAAACATCAAGACCCTGTGTTAGCTAAAGGCAATCAAGACACATATGATTACCTGCGCAGAGACGGAAAGATAAGTGCATTAGATTAAATGGGCAGCTGGGATACTCATCTGTGTCATAGATCACCAGTGAAAGGTGTTTGAGACATTGTATCAAGTATGGATAAAATATACTGTAGACCTAATGCATTGCCTTTGTGAACTCTGCTAATGGGGGTAGCTCTGAAACAAAAAGAAAGTGCAAAGAAAATGCGTGGAGGTGCACAATGTTTCTTCCAGCTGCCAGAGGCGGCCAGGCATGTAAAAGGAAATCAGATATCTCCAATAAAACACTGTCTCTTCTGGGGCACGTCACAGAGGTGCTGCTCAGACTCCGGTAATCCATTTGCAGCTCCCTTTTGCCTCCTCTCTAGAAGACCTATATACAGCTCTGTGGTCCTTAGGGAGATCTCCAGAGGTAATTGACACCACTACTCCTTGGCCTTAAACAGACTCAAGGTCACAGCTTCAAAGTTTAGCAAATTCCCCTTAGCAGCATGGCTCACTGGGTTAGCAATAGGAGGGCAGTAGGAAAGGCATTCCTTCACAGTTTCCACTTGTATCCTTTTAAATAGCACCACTAGTCACGTAATGTCTTCTCCAGCCATCTGTGGCTCCATCAGCTCAGTAGAGTTCACATTTAGCCCTATGAAAGGTCTGTGTGCATTTACTTATACTTCTTTTGAAGAGGTTGTAGAAACACTTAAAGGGAAAGGTCATTAACAGATAAGGATTTGGGATACTGTATCTTGCGCTTTTTTAAGACTACCCAGCAGCTTAAAATATGAAAGATCTGATAAAATGTAATACTGTCCATAGAATCCAATAGATACTATGAAATTAGGATAGCCCATAGTCTAGATGGATATTATATATATAACTAGATAGACTTATAACAGCATCACACTGTTCTATTCAGTGGATTTCAGGCACTACTGCTCTGTGTAATTACAAAGCACTACCATTACATCTTTGCTCACCTATGTAAAAGGAGGGCATTAGACAGGCGGGCTGCCAAATGACAGACATTTAACACAGTTAAAAAAGAAGGAGAGAAAAAAAAAAAACCTATCCTGATGAGTAAGTGGTCCTTATCAGGCAGCACAGCTGCGCATAACATCATCAACAACAACCTGCACCATGCATTCACAGCGACTGTATGCCCACATGCACATGGCATTTGTGTGTATGTTACTCTGTAATACACTTAAATATACTAAATAAATAAATATACTTACAGTAAAAATAGTTACAGTAAAAAAAAAAAAAAGTTACATAACATTAAAGACAGTCACAGCTTTTTCAACAAACCCACAGTCCAGAAATGTCAAAAGTGGGTGGTGAACTCTTGCTTAAGAACTTAACAGGCTTAACAGAGGGATCGAAAAGCACTTGCTTACAGTACAAATGCTAAAAGAAATCAGGATGGAGAAATAATCCAAGGAACCAAGTCAGTCATACTTGTTTAAAGAACTGTCCTCAAATGCCATTTTCAAATGTCTTTTTTCTCCATTCAAAAGCAACAACCCAGTGTCATCTCCCGAGTTCAAATAAAATACACTCTTTGTAACAATGACTATAATAGAGATCCTTTTACAAACCTTTTGACTGGCTCTGAATGCACAAGTGCAGCATTTGTCATTACTTTCATCCAAGACTCCATCTCTTTGGCTGTGTCAGAGCAAAAATAGTATGTCCGCATGTTGGGATGCGTCGCCTGTTTTGACAATGGACAGGAAAAGTGACACAGAGAAAGTACCTGAAAGAGAGACGAAAAAAGCATCAAGTCAACTGGGATCTTTAGCACTTTAACCCTGCCTCGGTGAATCAAGGTCGGTTGCTTTTATGTAGGTTTATCACTAAATAAGAAGAGTGTAGAGCTGCTGAGACTTTGTGAGGCAACAATGACTTTAATGCATGTCATATGTTTTAGCAAATGGTGTTGAAAAATGTGATGGTGTGTGAAATACTCCTGGCTGTGGGCATCTGTATCATCCACATATGTACATCAAACAATTAGTCACCTGAGTTTCATGCATACCACTAGATTAGGGCCGTAAATCTGCCACAATACTGTAGGACTTACCATTCAATTCATTGTATGGCAGACACATTGTTCCGTAGTTGCTCTGTTCCCTTGCAGTGAACAAACCATTGTGTTGTTAAAGCAAGAAACAGAAAGAGAAAAACAGAATGTTTAGTGAACAACCTCAATATTCGGTTTACTAATGTCTGAAAAACAAAAAAAGCACTGTCATTGCTCCAATTACTTTAGAATAATCTTGAGAAATAAGGAACTTTTAATGACATGGCCATTTGGCCACAACAACAAGAGACAGGAAAAGTTTAAAATGAAAATTATGCAGTCTAAAAGTCATCCCATTCCTGAGCGAATCCCTGTAAACCGAAGAGGTCGTACCCCGCTCTTGTGTTTCTCTCTTTACCTCAACTCTCTCTCTCTCTCTCTCTCTCTCTCTCTCTTTTAGCCGGAGTCTAAGTTGGAAAAGGAGTGGGCTGTGTGGTTGGAGAGACCTTGAGCAGACTCCTGGGCGTCTGTGTTTGTCTGTACTTGGCAGGACAACTTTGTTGTCTCTTAGGGTTTATGAAGGACCCACAGTCAAATACAGACCACTGAGATCCCATACAATATGCCTGTTGCCCTGTAACTTGGGGTTTCAGAGTCAACTAAAAGTATTGCAAGTCTCTAGTACTACACCACTGGCAGTAGCCAGCACAGACATATCACAAGTGCTTTCTTTGCTTTCTTAGCATGAGCAGTGTGCAGTTAAGTTTTAAACAATGACTTGCATTACTTCACTGTCAGTCAATTGCAAAATATTTCTCAAGTTAAGACAAAACATGTTCAAACCACAGTAAACCTAGGCGTGATGTATGTGCTTAAGAAAACACTGTACCAATATAAAACCACTACAGCTAAAAAAAAAAAAAAATGTTATTATAAACTGAACACCAGTGATCACAACCTTTTGGGTTCCTTATGCTTTACTTTTGCTCTAAATGTACTCAACCATAAAATGTGCAGTCTAACAAAGTTTGACAGAAATGAAAACATGCACTGACCTTGAAGGCATATTTTCTGTTAATGTGATCATCCACAGAGAGCATGGAAACACGAAAGCTTGGTAGGAGGATGCTGCCAAGTATCCCCTCCTCTTTTTCATCTGCAGAGAAAAACACAAAGCATTAGGGGCTATTTTTGTCAGTCAACTTCAAGTTTTCCATGATATTAAACTAAACTCTTATGTGGAACACTAATTTGTAAAAAGGCAAGACAAACCAAGTGGATTGCGAGATAAATACTAAAAGAGGAGTGTGTTGGTCAGATGAGCAGAGTCCAATCAGTGGAAAAGATGAGCATTGATTTATTGTCCTATGCAGCTAGGCCACTCTAATCCTCATTAAGTTAGCAGACAGAGCTCCACATTGACAATGGAGCACTCTCCATAGGGGGGATTAGACTGAGTCCCGAGTTTTAAGCAGAGAATTGCTTACCCTCCTAATTTGTTATGAGCAATATGCACTGCTTACCCAAAACAGGAAAACTAAATAAAATCAGGGAAGTGACTGCTGCAGTCCCATATGTGCATTTGCTTTGTCTGCATGGTGTGTGTGTGTGTGTGTGTGTGTGTGTGTGTGTGTGTTAACTGGGGTGTTTAAAAAAAATCAAAAGTCTCCTAACACATATTGGTAGTAACTGGGATATCGTATTCCTCACCGTGAACAGTAATATTTGGGGAAATAAAAAGTGGTAGCTGAACTCTGGTCGGCCTCTGGTAGCTAAGAGGTAGAGCTGTTCGCCCTGGAGCTATGTTAGCGCTCTGGCTCCATTACTGACGTCTGAAGGATTGATCTATTCACCAGCATCAGTTGTACCTGCAGCCCACTGGCCCCACATTTAATTATTTATCCATCAAGTCTCTGCACAGAGGACTCTGCAAAACATAAGCTAACAATGTGGAGGATCCTGAGCTTACAATAATAGTCCAACAACTACAGCAGATAGCAGTTGTGCTTAGTTGAGGGGCAGCGCAGTTCATGACCTCTCTGCCCACTCTCTGCTGATGGGTGGATTTCTCAATATGTCTGTCTGGATAAAGCCTTTTGGTCCGCTGCTGTCTGTGGCTTTTATCAGTCAGTGGGCGGAAAGAAGGTGACAGGGCTAGCAGACACCAGAAATAACACAGACTAGATGTCATCCTGATCAGCAGAAATGATGACTGTATCCGTGGATCAAGTGAGCAGGGGGCATTGGGCATGTGGACGTGCCAGGCAAGAATTATATTTTCTCTGTCGCTGCAGTCCAACATTATACCTAGTCTACAATTATCTTACGGCCTCATTGATTCACATTCATGTTATTTATTTCAAAAGGAAATCTCTTAAACATTCTCTGGACACAGCTGTGTCAATATTTGATATGAACATCAGTACTGCATGAGAGGGGCTGACATGTCCAGTAAATAGCATCTTATAAAAAAGATCATATCTAACACATCATATCACATCTTACAAGTGTTTTCCTATTGTGCAATAGTAGCAAATAGGAAGGTTTTTAAGGCCAGCCATATTTTAATAACTTAATGGAAAACTTTTAAACTGTTAACTCTTTTTAAACCCACAATAAGTCTATCATGAAAAAACATGACCAAGATTGTGACTTTGATTAAGGTACTAGAGTCCATTTAAAATAAAATAGCAGATTAAACAAAAACATATTCAAGTTTCCACTTTAGTCAAAATAGAAATTTTCATTACTTAGTTATGAAAGTATGGGTTGTCTGTCTTCACTAAATTACAGAACCATGTAATACCACACATATTCAAAAGGATGATCACCACGATAATATAAAAGTGGTCCTTCTAATGTGGAATTAGAAAGGTACCTTTAAATGTTAGCAAGATAAATTTTGTTTAATGCAACTGAATCCAAAAATCACGCAAGTATGCAACCACTGTATAAAAACAGCACAATCTCTGGAAACTTGTTTCATGACTTAACATTAGTGTGAAATCCAATTTCCTGCTATGCTTTCTTTATCAACATTATGGCTGCATCCAAGCCTCATTTAAAGCCCTGGCTTTGCTTAGGGAAAAAATGTTCCATCAAATGGCAAATCAGATGACAGGAGAGCCATTTCAATTAGTATGTATCCCCAGTTGGTCCTGAGAGGCTGCTTACCACAGGGACTTGGATCCAGATATATAAACAACCGCCAAGAGCGCGGCTTCTGGCTCTGAAGGTCACAAGAGTCTAATCGAAAACCACTATTGTTGTAATCAGCGCAATACTAATGAAACATGTTGGTAGCTGAGAGGACAGGACTCACCTCTGTAGTAGAAGAGGCACAGGTCAGATAGCACAAACCACCTCTTTTTCCACAGCTTCATCCCTGTGCTGTCCTGAAAAGACACCAGAGGAATAGAGAACAGTTAGACCCCGATCAGACAGAGGTGCACCGCACTGACTTTTGTGTTGAAGCCTACAATTTAAAAAAGGGGAGCTTTGTTTTATTTTTTATTGTTGATAGGCAACCACCGCATATGACTGCCTCTCAATTTATTCGTTTGGACAGTGGAAAAAAACGCAAATGACGTTGGGTGGTTTTCTGCTCTCAGTTAAGTTTTTTCAACTCGAGGCATTCGGGCAAAAATGTGAGTTGCTCAGCAATCAGTGAGCAAAAACCTTCACTCTCATAGAAAACAATTACTAAAAGCCGATCACGCTGCTAAAAAGCGCTCTGTTTATCGGGGCCTTACTCCACCATCTAGTGGGAATGGTTTGAGTGTGAAATGACAAAGAAAAAGTAACTGCTGTAGTCCCCTCAGGTCCTCAGATACAATTAGTTAAGAGAAGATAAGAAATGACTTTGGTGAAATCACGGGAAACCTGTTAGCTACAGTTAGTGTGTGTTATTCCAAGGTTTCTTTATGTAATAGTGCCTCCACATGAATGAAATTGTAATGGCAGGAGATCCCATTTTTTAATTCATAACCAATCAGACTCTCAGTGAGTTCCATGTCTTGATTACTGACCAATCTGGAATATCTTAACCAATTAGGAGGAGTGTAGCATGAAAGTCTTAAAAAAAGATGCCCTTTGTATTTGCAGGTCTGTATTAGACTTGTCTGTAAATCTGAATAATAAAACTTTCTACTTAAGAAATAGAGTTCAGTTTGTCTTTGTCTCAGCGTTCTGTTCCTTCAAATCTATTAGTTGTTATTGAATATATTTAAGATGTTTATTTAAGTTCAAGAAGACTGAACAGAAAGATGCTATTTATAGTCTTATATACTGGGTTCAAAGGACAGACGCCAATCAATTACATTTCATTTGTATTTTGAAGTATGCTATATAAGCTGTTGATAACTTTCTTTTGTTATGCTTCCAACTGATTGACAGGTCAGCTACAAACCAGGTATCACTTTGTTTTTCCGTTTTGTCTTTCTGTGCATGTATTTCTGCACATTGTGGTCTAAAAAGCCTCCTTGGATTCCTTTTTGTATTTTGTAAGTACATACATTCTTTAATAACAGTGTGGAACTCATCCACTTTGTGTTGCAAAATTTCTGCCACTCAAATGTTACCTAATATTGGCCTGAGACGGAGTAAGGGTACTTTATTAGGGAAAACATTCGATTTCTGGTATGGAATAAATATAATAAAGAGAGTGCTCCACTGTGTCTATAATTTCAACCAAATAAACAGCTTTCACTTTTAGGAGGACGCATGTTGTTTAATGGACAACAAAAATAAACCTCCTTAGCTAAAGTTGTTCTTTGGTATCGCAATGCTGTGATCAAATGAGTTTTCAGGCTGCTGCTGCTTGAAAAGGATGAAGAGTGAGGGAAAAGGGTATTAACTCCCCTATTCGCTTTATTGGAAAACTTGAGCAGAGTCCTTAATCGTGGATTTCACCCGGAGACAAAAGTAGGGGGAGGGACCTCAACAACTCGGTCATTATGGTCAAACGGCATGTGGGCTGCAGTTTACTTTAAATGGAAATTCATTTCCATGAACCAGCATGTTTAACACATTAGTATCAAAACGTCCTAATACCAGATGCTGCTCAGTGTGTTTATAATGGAGGCACATCAGAAATGTAACAAAAAGATTCAAAGCTCTTGCTTTCATTTGCTTTTCATTGATTCATCACCTTCAGTCTGTTAAATTAAGGTATTAACCACATTTTACAATGTGTTAATGAATAAACTTCATCAAAAGTTCTGTCAGATCTTGCTTAGTTTAGGCAATAATAGAAATGCAAGGCATTCACCGTAACATCAATCACGGTGGCATTTTGTTCTCCCAGTGGATCAACTGAAGGGCTGCAGCTTTTCCTCAGCCAAGGACTTCAATAGCTTCCAGGTTTCAATAAGGCAGGGAAATAAAAGTGCAAATCCAGCTTTTATTCAGGGTAGCAGATTTGTGAGTCTTGTGCTTGATCTACAGCACCATGATTGAAGTCCCCAAAGAAATAGCAGCTGGCAGCTTTACCAAAGGAAGCCATCATGTGTTGTGTGTGCCGGGAGGCTGCAATCAAAACTAAATGAGTCTCCCACTTAGGAAGCATGAGAGAGTCCTGTCTGGCAAAGAGCTGCCTCAAGCACCCCCTTTTCACCCTCCTGTAAGTAACCAAGAGCTGTGATGAGGGATTGGTATTTAAAAACTGCTCGCACTGGATGACTGGCTGAGCAGAGACACTGGACAAAGAAATGCTCAGATCCTGTAAGAAATCAAAAACGTTCCTTTGTGCTAAAGACTGTTGCTGCAAATCTTACAGGGAGAGGGAGATATTAACATTGTTCTATCTGTAAAAGGTGGAAAGTTGTTTCAGCATAAAGTTTACATTCACAAGATGATCCGCACTAAATTCATATTCACATATGATTTATCGGACTAAATGTTTTACTTGAAGTCCTATAATCTTGCTCACCTGTTTGTAAAGCCAGTTTCTTTTGATTACTGGGGCATTGGGATTCCTCCTGATGGAGTTGGATCTCTTCCCAAAGTTGTGAATTTTTTTGGAAGGTCTTGATGGCTAGAAATAGAATATGAATGAGTAAATAGCAAAGTAAGCTCAATCCACAAAGAATACAAGTCTAGACTTTTAGACTTCTGGACTGGTTTTCCATTATTTTCCTAACTTAACCGACATGCATGATTATCCTTTATTCGTGTGTGTCACTCACTCTTCCTGCTGGGCTACTGGGGTTTGCGGCGTAGTCCGAGCCGCCTGTGTAGTTGGAGGCCTCACTCATGGTGCTTAGTGGCCGTTCCTTGTTCTCATTCGCCGGAACTTTGGAGGCAGATCTAAACAAAAGACACAAAGCATGCCAAGAGCATATAGACAGATCATCAGTCAGAAATATAAACTGCCGATTTATGTCTACTGACATCGATACAAAAAGGAGAATAGGAGGAAGCAAACTTTATTGTCTGTTCCCCCATCCTTCTGAAGTTCAAACTCTCCGTTATAATGAGATCTCAACATGGGCCTATGAATCAAGCCAATTACTCCACCATGTCACTGCAGATACATTCCCAGTTGTTGGCTTTAAACGGACAGCTTAAATGGTCTGCAAAGTCTGCCTGACATACTGAAATGCAGCAGTTGCAGCTGTGAATCAGGTCAGGATGCCTCTAAAAGACAAAAATAAATGTAAAGCAAAAGTTGAAAGCATACTGAGTTCAATACATTTGCCATAGGATAGAACACCTTGTGATATAAGTTGTCTCTGGCCCATGGAGTCCTACATTCTTTAGAAAGGGAACAACGTTGTGGTCTAGAGGGAACAAGAAAGGAAAACCAGAGTAGAGCAGAAACACTGCAGCAGTGAAAAAAAAAAAAAAAAATGTCTTAGATATACTGGTTTCAGGTCACTGAAAAAGGACAGAAACTGGCAACCCTGAACTGCCAACTCCCCGATCTAACCTGGCAATTTGGTGAATGTTCAGCGTTCATAGACTTCAGATTATATGGTACCATTCAGAATAAATTAGACATTTTATATTTGATAAACAATAACCCATACATTTATGCATCATCTACATGTACTTTCCATCCATCTGTACCACCTAAATCAATCTTTAAATCTATCCATCTGTTAGACACGAAGACTATAAAAACTCCAAAAAAGGAAACTCAGAGTCAATTTAGAAACAGTTTAACAATTCAGACTCCATGCTGTCATACTCAAGGTGCACAAACATGCAAAGGGATCACAAGGGATAACATCAGCTCGATCACAACAGCAGGCAACAAACAGGATGTTCATTCCCGTGCAGCACAGTGACAGATCTGATACTAAGGACAAAACGATGACAATAACAGACTGAATCTGCTTTACCTGTATTTAGAAGAAAGTTAACATGGTTTGTTACAAGGTAAAGCTCAGCTACAAGAAGCAGCAATATCTAACCAATATGTATTTGAGATCTTATGATTGCTAGTTCAATGAGAGAAATTCATACATGAAAAATATTTTTTTATTACTAGATTTCACAAGTGACTGAATAAATAAGGGGATTCTGTATGGAGTTGATACATCGAGGAAGTCATTAGGTGGACAAATGGTTGACTAATGCTCTCTCGAGTTGAAGTGTGCACAATTTTCCACTCACTACTCTAAAATAGCTGCTTGTGCAGAGTGATGAGTAGCCACTGAGATTGTCCTTCTAGTCCATCTAATGACCTCGCTCCAGAAAATGAGGTTCAAGGATTTTCAGCACTTCCAGTGACAAGTGAAATCCTAAGTGAACCGCAATCAATGGTGTGTCGACCTGACATCAAAAAAACAAAAAGGTTGGGAGGAGTTGAAGAAAGCGTAAGAGACTTTGATGTAAGAGAAATGTTGCTCTATTTGATTTGGTCAAGAGACCATTTCCAGGCTCTGAGCTGCAGTGAGTGTGTGTGTGCTGGGGTTTTATTGATAATTAGTTTGGGGCTGATAATCAATCTGCAGGGAGTGTGTCAAATTGGCTGCTTTAGTGTATGACCGGCCTGTGTTTACAGGCAGATAGTAAACAATAGGATATGAAGCTGAATTACAGTCCTCGTGTACAACTTAAAATATCTTACAAACAATGTTTTTACTATGATCAAAATCTGACGATAAAATGAAAAGCATCCTCACAAAAAGGACATATAATAACTATATAATGGTACTATTGTCAATGATTAAACACAAAATGATAATGATTGAAAAAAAGCAACAACTTGAAAAGTTAAATCCTGTGCTAATACAAAATAGTTGTAAATACTGTGAATAAAGCGTTGATGTGTATTCAGAGGACAACTCTTTAGGTCTTTTAACTCTTCAAAGCATTCCTCATCAGGGCCTCTCCTGTATTTATTTCTCAGCTACTGACAGTAAATCCAATGCACACACGCAATGGAGACCACCAAATGCTTCAAATCTA